>NC_056729.1:1014920636-1014983136 GCF_019279795.1 Protopterus annectens
CATGCGGACCTGAAGAGACGAAGCAGGACCAACTGAACCGTTGGATCCAGGAGGCCCGCAATCACCCAACGCCCACCACTGAGTAAGTATCAATTAATTATGTTTGTAGAAAGTTAAACTACCTGAAATCATGGAGATGTGTATTCCAATATTACTTCATTTATATTACAGCTGCAGGTGTCCGTTCTGCGAACCGCAGAGCCTATGCCGATAGGCTGGTGCGGTTGCGCCACCAGGCAGGTCAGTAATCCACTACTAGTAACTGTAAAGATATATAAATGTATGACAGTCAGCATAAGAGTGCAGTGTATCCAGGAAGGAATTAAATCTGCAAGTCACAGTGTGAAAGTGTATGCAAGTATTGCCTGATTACAACAGTTCCCAGCCTGTAAGTTGAAACTAATCATGAGACTGTCCAACACATATTTTGAAATAACCTGCCCTGCCTATAAGAAAATAGTACACAACCTGCAGCAGCAGGTAAAGTATAGCTGCAGAAGAGGATGAAATCACATGTGTGAAATATATCCCTGTGGAAATACTGAAACATGACAGAAGTGAGAGTGCTGGAAAGAACTGTAATAACTACTGTTAAAACATGTCAATAAAGCCTAGAAGTACCAGTCTGAATAGTAACATGAAAGCAAGTGAGAGAGTGTGAGAAAGTGTCAGGAATACAGCACTACACTAGTAATAACCCCTGAATAAACTATACTGCAGTCAGGACATAATTAAATGCATGTGAGACTCAGAACCAAACAGAAACATCTGTTCAAAGTGTTGCTGCATGTGGAATGTGTACACCAAAATCTGGATATGTTGCTCCCAGTCTGAAATATGCAGATAGGATGATTGTCTGATATACCAAACATCCACACCTGTCTACAAGTATAGAAAGCACAGTTAACAGGATGATGTATCTGCACAAAGTTCGATATGAATGTGTATGAACAGCAATAAAATGTAGAGTTATGTTGCAGTAACAGTCCCATCTGCAAGGTTAAGTAGTTAACATATAGGACACTGTAGTTAGAACAGTAGTGTGTATATCACTGTAGCTATTAGAAATGTACAGCATATGTGGTTGTATTCAAGGTGTTAATATTATGTTTGATTTACCCCACCCTCTAACCATCTATAACCCATTCCACGGAAAATGGTATGTGCATTCACAATTACCACCCTGGACGACTGTCATGTTGGGTCATATATATTTGCATGTCTGTTGATGCATCCGCCCTGTTCATACATCCACACCTGATGGCCTGTTGCCATCAATCAACCCTGCATGTTGTTGGACTGTGTATTACTGTTCAAATTATGCATGTGCTATGCACGCTGTTCAATGGTGTGAATAACTGGGTGTTTGGTTAATGGGAATACTAATGCATGCTGTTACAACTAACTGTGAATGGTATTTATATGTCACTAACCCAAACTGTCATGACATAATGCAAAACATAGAACGACAGGGAAGGCGGGTTCCGGCGGACCCACCTCTCCCACCTCAGCTGGCGAGTGCACCTGGCACTAGTGCCCAGTCCGGACCCTCCTCCGGTGGCCCTGTGCCACCTGCGGGTGGAAGCGCTGCAGGATGGGGCTCGCCCCTCTGCAAGTGTGGCGGAGGAGATCCACCACTCACCCTCCGTAGCGTCTGGACTGTGGTGCGTAGGGAGATTCGGGACTCTGTCCTTGAGCCCCTACGCCAGCTCAAGGCACGGGTGGTGCAACTAACGGGCATGCCCGTTGCCCCGCCTACACAGCCCCCAGCACAGCCCCGTCCTGGGCAGTGAAGGAACAGTGGCAACTGCCTATGGGTGGGGATATCAGTTCCACTGTTGCCATCTGTGGGCTCATGGGCTCTGGACATCCAAACCTCCGTCCCCGTCAATTGTGTAACCCCCCCACACGTGTCATACACCGCCCCTGTATGCGTCTTGTTTGTCTTGTCTGTTAACCTACCCAACCTACCTCCCCAGCTGTACCGACTACCTTCACCTGACATACCACTCTCACCTGAAAAAAAAAAAAAAAAAAAAAAGGGCACTCTGTACCCACAAAAAAATTACGCCCCATACATAGCTGCCCATTCCGCACACATGTCTACTGGACATGGAACCTATCAATTCCAATTGGCTGTACAACAGGTATTATTGTTGTCCTGACACCTCTCTCAGGGGTGGAAGGTTTCAAATGTCACACCAAATTACATACATATGCACAGCTGTTGCTGCTGAAGAAATGGGCAGCTATGGGCCTTACCTACATCCCTCCTGCACATCCCAAGCTTGTTTCCCTACTGTCTTACCCTCTTTGTGACCCCTTTTTCACCACTTTCCTGTCTCCCCGTTTTCTTTTCTTTCAAAGAAAATAGCGAGTGTGCCAGAGTAAGCACGTTTAAGCGGTTGTAAGCGGGTGTGCGCTTGTGAGCTAACCGCCAGTGCGCATGCGTGAGCTCTGCGAAAACCAGCGCTAACCCGGTTACAACTGCTTAAAAGTGCCTTAGTCACTTTGATTGACAGGTCCTGTACTCAGTTCCAAAGAAAAATATAATCCCGCTGTGAGTCCCGAACCCAGGACCTTGGCAACTATAGTCTGCATGACTTACCACTAAGCCATGACTCTGATATAAAATCACTGTGCTAAAGTAAATATATCATGTAACAGTAGGAATGAATGTAAAGGGAATATAGATGTGTAGTACACAAAGCATGACATTTAGAATCACAAACAAAAATGGTGGATTCCAATAATAGTAGTGTGTGAACAGAAACAGCCATGCTAGTGGGAATCTAGTAGGTAATAATGTCACCATAGCACCTTGCAAGACACACACATACTCACAGCAGGATAAGCACTGCCCATAACCCACAACCCCTTACAGGAACACATCCGGACCAAGTAATAAAATATGTGGGGCAAAGGCCAAAAACCAGGGACACATTACAAATAACGGTACAACACAAGCAGACAGTGCAGAAAGTAACAGGGTCTACACCTTGTGGGATGTTTGGAAGGGTATGCAGTCTGGTACATGAATGTTTGTCACCATATTCTGACTACAGCCCAGACTGCCTTGCCAGATAAAGGTGTGCATGAGATACTGACCAAATATGAGGCAGACATGTGGACAGCCTGCAGATATCTGTACACATGACGGGTCCAACACCACCATATTTGCATAGTCAAGGACCTAGTCATAGCAACAGTGAATGTCTTACGGGGATGTACCACAGACCCCATGTGAAATGTACAAACAGTAGGCAGAAAGGTGTAACACATGCAATGGTAACTATGGAGTCTGGAAAGTATTCACCACTTGCATGGCAGAAAACAGTAGTAATACATATGCCCATGCTAACCCACAGTCACAACTGCAGCATACCAGACAGTTCAATGGGTGTACCCACTGATATGTACCATTCCATGAGGCACATAACTGATGAACCTGAAAGCCTCTGGGGCCTGCTCAGCAGCATACTCACATACCCTAATAGATGTCAAGGCCCACACCATGGCCAGACCACACTGCATGCTGTAACACCCTAGCAGATATAGCAAGCATTCCAGGGTGTGAATGTACATGGAAAATAGGAAAGCTACAGCAGCACACTACAGTCAAGACACCTAGCAGGCATACCAGTACTGACAGTAAAGGGCAACTACTGAATCCTTAGCAACAGAGTGCAAGCAAAGGTGAAAGGAAAGCACACACACACACACACACACACACACACACACATTAACAATAGTAGTAGTTGTAGTTGTTAGTGTACATACACAGTCAGTACAGGAAACTGGAGAAATGAATGGAGGAATGTTAATCCACAACACACCGAGAAAAATGAGAGATACCAACCTTTACACTCACAGAACGTTGTCCACAGCATAACAGCATGGTCCCTGCCCTTAACATCTGAAAGGGCTACGCCTATTTCACACACCCTTTTATAGCACAGTTCTGAAATCACAGTGAGAACTGCAATCAGTACACAACAGGCTGCATGCAATTAGCAAATGCTGGCTAACAATTGGTGCAGAGGCCATCACATGGGCATATGCAGATACCTACAAATGTATGCTGTACTCCATGTCCATGCATGCAATACTTTCATTGCACCCTGAGAGAGAAAGAGAGACAGAGAGAGAGAGAGAAAGAGATATAGAGAGGACTAGACTGCAACTAAGCAGATGGAAACGAATCCCTCAGCAACAGCTACCTGGAAGCTGACAACTGGGAAGTGGAGCAGCAGGACAGAGAGCCAGACAGTAGCAGAAGCAGCTGTGACAAACACAGGTACTGTAAAGTAATACTATAAAGGTGTACATACTGTGAACCCTCCATATGTGTCATTGGTCTGTATCCATATGTATATGAAGGTGTGTAAAGGGCAGGAGACATACAGCAACTATCAGTGAAGGCTGTACATACATTTGTATGTGTGAGCATCTATGTGCACATATAAATGTTGTTTGATTGTAGGTTGTACTGCCATGTACAAATTAGGTTACACAGCTATGTATGTTTAGCAGTATGTTAGTGTGTGTATACAGTAAGGTAGACAAATATGCTGATATACCTGTCTAACATATGGCTATGTATGTATGTCAACATATGTATCTGTATATATATATATGTATATATATACATATGATATGCATATATGTATACATACATAGAGAGAGAGATGTAGGGCTACATAGACAGATGTCGATAGAATATTGTAGCAACATATCTATGTAATGCACACATGCAGAGATAGATATATGTAGATACATATACATAGACAGACTGATCTGACCACCTAGAGGTATGATTGTATATGATGACCTGCAACACAGTCTGCCCCCCCCTGTCGCCCACACCCCCTCTGCGCCCCCCCCTCCACATCTACAGCAGAATATGTACATCAATATATATATATATGTGCAAATGTATACAGACATATTTACATATATATATATATATATATATATATATATCTATATACATATAGACATATCTATATACATATATATATATATGTATATATATAGAGAGAGAGATGTATATAGAGTCTGAGTGAGGCACATGTGTACAGATGTATTGTAACAGGTGCCTGGTGACAAAGGCATGGAGTGAACACCAGTGTCAAATCCGGAGTAACATACCACATTCCAGATCACCTACACCAGTAACCACCATATATGTGAGTGTCCGCCCACCACTGCATGTGTCAGGGGTGGGCAGGGTCAGACATGTGTACAATAGTGGCCCCAATGATAGTCACAGTGGCACACTATCCCTGGAATAGCTGCACATGGTATGTGTCCGCAGACATGGTGAGTCAGGCATGGACATGTAGGTCGGTGTACCCCCCACAGCACATAATGGATGCCATGGTATGGACCTCACATGACAGCAACAGATATGGAGAAGGACACAGTGACATGTACAACACTGTGACAATGCACCCAAACACAGTACCAATGCACAGTGACTGACAACACCACAGAGTACACATATGCTACCCACGTAGAGGTTACCACCCCCAGATGCACATATGGAGGTCACACCCATGACAGATGTCCAACAACCATAGTAACACCACCCACCATCCACAACCTAAATGTCTGCTGTGTGTCGTCTGTGCCACTGCAATAGTGTGCACATGTGTAGGTACGGTTCCAACTCACAGATAGGACACACCCTGCAACAAACCACACAGTGTTAAGAAGCGAGACCCCCATGTGTACATGTCACACATACCCCTGCTGAATGTTAGTCAGATAGGTAATATGCCATATGAGTCACCCTGTGTAACTGTGTGACGGCAGCAGGTACCATCACACCACATGTGTCACAATGGTCAGGTTAGCAGAACAGTACGCTGCTGTAGACACAGGGGCATTAGCATATTGTATAGTATTGTATTATAATGTAATGTATTGTGTTGTATTGTATTGGTATGGTGAGGTGCCTCCTTCATGGAGTGGAACCACTGGTGCTGTGCGCCACTGTACAGGTACATACCCTGTAGTCAAGGTAGTGTAACATAGCACTTCTATATATGTGTTTAGCTCCTGTCAGAGGTTATGTAGCATGCAAATGGGGATACCATCAGGTCCCATCCATGTCGTGTATTCTGCTGACCTGCGGGTGTCTCTCACCTGGACATCTGTGATGACTTGGAGGTTAGGGTCAGCTGGGATAACTATGCCTTATTACAGGGGAGAGGGCGGGGTGACACCTGCACTGAACCTGTCCGCCACAATGCCGTCTATCTGTGGTGTCAGTGAAATATGTGTTGTGTACTACCTATGGGCATAGAGGATGGCTCCTGACCAGGTCGCTAACATAACTCAGGTAGGCCTCCTGGTCATCTGTAGTGTCACGCTTGACGTCTCACTCAACATTGCCCATGTAGTCAGTATGATGGGAAATAGATCCTTACCAGTGCTGCTCAGACATGCCCTCCCTTCAGTGACTGATGCTCTGTCTTGCAGTAGCTTACATCTTCTGTAATACAATCTGTATATGGCTGGGGTCCGCCAGACAGGATGCTGTCCTTTGTGGATAGTGTCTTGGCCATATATGGGAATGCATGAGCCATGCATTCTTGGAGATGTCTGTAGAAAGCAATTGTGTAGGGGTCAGCATTGTGGGTTGTCTCTGCCACTGGCCCAGTGGGCTGTAAGGATACCATATCACTGTTACAAAGTGTAATGTCTGTATCTGTAATGTTGTGCACTGTAGCCATCTGTGCTGGTGGTGGAGGTGGGATATGTATATCCAGGGCAAGCAGGTGTGGTCAGCCCACAGTATTCGCCGATGTACGCCATACAGTACCTAGATACAAACCCCCAGAGTGAGGAGGTGCTCCTGACCTGAATTGGTGTTCTGACTGCTGGTGTTTGGTAGTATGTCGTATGGAGCCTGGCAGGTACTGTTGCACAGTTGCTGGCTGAGCACTGATACCTGGCCATCTACATGTGTATCCACCAATAGACAGACAGATGCTACATATGTGAGATATGTTGTATCATAACAGTCAAGTAGCATGTGTAGTATGTGTGCCAAAGTCTGCTGACATATATTGCTGATACCAGGTTATCTTCTTTCTCAGGTACATGGCCCACCCAAGGCATCCCACCTACAGAGCCTGGTGCGGGACTATGCAACACTCTTTTCCCGCACCAGCCAGAATCAGCAGGTGAGGGCTGCACTGTGGCAGGACCTTGTCCGTCGGGTAAATGATATAGGCATGCATAATAGGACATATGAGCAGGTACAACATCACTGCAGTGATTTGATCAGACATGTCCGTCAGCGTGCGTCAGATATCCACAGGCAACAGGTCGACACAGGTGGTGGGGTGGCTACACATCCCCTACTCACCAGACTGGAGGGACTACTCCTGAGTGTAGTGGCTCCAGTCCACCTGCAACAACAACAGCAGCAGACATGCATCATGATGGAGGCTGGAGCCACACAGCAGCAGGACAGTGAACGTGCAGGTAATATGTCATATGTGTAGTTGACTGTTGTGTACACTGGTAGTTAATGCATGTGTGGTGTGTCCTTGGTTCGTAGCTGCCACCATAGTATTTAATGTGCAAGCGTGATATCCTCAATATTAGCTGCAGACCTGTGAAAGGCGACTGTTGTACTCCTGACCTGTATCATACTCAGTAACATTGGCACAGTTGTGCCCACTAACATTAGTTTCCTCATGTCTGCAGGACCCTCTGGTATCACTGCATTGCAGCCTATCCATGCTGGTGAGTGTCTATTTACAATACCTGTAAAAGTGTTGATAGTAATAGTACTATTTGGCACACTTAGTAGTGCTCTTTGTATGCATGTAGGTGTGTCTGTGTCTGTGTGTCGATATCACGCATACTGAGTACTGTACAATTGTGTGAAACTGTGTGCATGTGTGCATGTGTGCATGTGTGCACCTGTGCACGTGTGCACGTGTGCATGTGTGCATGTGTGCACCTGTGCATGTGTGCATGTGTGCACGTGTGCTTGTGTGCATGTGTGCATGTGTGCATGTGTGCACCAGTGCATGTGTGCATGTGTGCATGTGTGCACCTGTGCATGTGTGCATCGCTGGTAATGTGTAGACACTGTAAACTGTGTTTCCTGTTTCCTTCCCACAGGTTCTGTGGCTGCTCTGGTGTCATGTAGCAGGGAACCTGAGTCAGGTGCCATGGGTACTGATGATGATGACATCTGTGTAATGGCACAGGATGGTATGCCAGGGTCCGCCATTGGTCAGCCGATTGACAGTACACAGCTGTCGACCCCATCAATGCGCACAGTTATCCTGCCAATACACCCCTTGTCACCACTTGTCTCTAGGTGATGGACAGCATACAGTGGGCACTGACCAGGGTAATGTGGTACCTGTGGCACATGCCTCCCCACACAGCAGCCATGGCCATGGCCCAGAGATGGTACCACACAGACAGATGTCCAGGGGTTCTCGTGGGAGCATCCGTGGGCATACTGCCCCTGTCAGACGTTCCCACAGAGGTCTTACAACCTCAGCTATGTTTCGGACTGTCATGCAGGCACAGTCACGTATGGAACGGTACACCAGATAGGGTCTGAGGGAGCTGGCAGCATGTCGCACAGCCATGACTGACAGTATGCGTGACATTGCGGCTGCCATCCGTGATTTCACCAATGTCATAGACAGACGTTGTGGGGACATATTAGACCAGTTCCACAACTACATGTCCATGAGCCAGGGTGATGGTGGGTGGTTGAGGCGTCGAAGTGGCCGTATGCCAGCAACAGCAGCAGCTGGCAGTCGGCACGGACGGCAACAGGGCCGCGGCCGCCCCCATAGTGCCAGCAGCAGCCCCAGCAATGCTGGGTCTGTGCTGTCATCTGACCACCCCAGGAGACCACATGCACGTGGCTCTGGCCAGGCCCGACAGGGCTCTGTGTCCAGTCAATGAACACCTGCTTCTGATGACAGTACCCAGTCTGGGTTGGTACCGGATATGGTCCGTAGCACCCCTGCAAGGCACAGATACCGTGTCCGTGGCCAGAGACACTGATCTGTTTGACCTGGCAGGTACAGTCTGTGGCTGTCCACAAACACCAGTATATGGCAGCCATGAGGTGGAACTGTGTGCATCCATACACACATGCAAATTGACAACACCTAGGGCTACCGCATACACACACACTGCACCAACATTGCCCCACCTTCTACTGCTGTCCCTCACCAACACACATACACATACATGTCAATTGGCGGTATGGGTGGCTGGCTCAGGCATACCAAGTTCACACCCTGTGCATATGATGAAACTGTGCCACCTCCTGCAATCTGTAACAACTGTGCAGGTACAGATTAACATGTTGCTGATGCACAGGGTGACCACATAGATGTGTAGTACTAGCATCATGTTGTTAACAGTACTGTGTGCTGAATTAATTGTGGGTATATCACAGCATGCCTGATGCAGTAAGTGTGTGGTTGTCACGTCCTGTTGTCTACACCCATGGTAGGTACCATAGTGTATCATCTGCACATGTTGGCATACTGGTGGTAATGATGTAAACAGAAGGCGGCATACATAGGTAGCACGGGGGATAGGGTAATGAATGTAGTAATACACAATGATGGACATGTAGATTGCAAGTGGCATGTTGCCCACACTAGACTCTGCAATGCAGATGTTTGAGGATGTTGATATGTGTGCAGTACTACGACTGGTACAGGACACACAGGGGCACCCTAGCACTGCATGCGCACATATCATACCATGCTAGACAGCCCCACGACACATAACTAACTGTCACAGGAGGGGGGTCCCCATATATGTCAGGGATACTGTGGTGGCAGGCCAGGGAGCATACATCCTACTAAGTATGGCACCACTGAGCGAGGGCTCACCGTCTGGTATTTGACATGTGTATTACTACAGGTATGTGCACATGGGTTTCTATCCAGTTATTGTACAGCCTGACAGTACATGCATGTTCTGTACACTTGTGTGCACTGAGACTGGACCCTAGCCATCTGACCCATGTATTTCCATGTACATGTGCATAGTGCCTGCATAGTTGCAGTGTTGCCTACTGGAACTGGTACAGCTTGTTTGTTGTACAACGGACTACATGGAGCCCTGTTTACTGTAACATTGTTTGCATGCATGTGAGCTTGCAATTACCCTGGAATACTGATCACACCTGCGATGCATAGTTATAGAGCTTCTGTGGACTCCTACTGCCATCTGCATAGCCTACTATATGTATGTCCATGTCCCACTTGACAGATTGTCACTGTTGGTCCTGTTCACATGTACATTGCCTGTGACACAGTGCATATGACCTGCCTGGCATGTGTCCACGTGAGCAGTCATATATGCTACTGCTAACTAATCACAGGCACTACACCTTCACACATTCATCTTCTGTTGAACTACCTGCTTTGCTAGGGACAGCCTGCACCTGTCACCCCTGGCCTTCCATATATTGGCATAGGCTCTAGCTACACCCATGTTGCCTATGTTAGGCAGGGCTCAGATGACAAACCCACCTTCATAGGTATCACAAGGGATAAGACACTAGGAGCAATGCTACCCACCGCCAGATGTCTAAACCTCCAGATGCATGCACCCGACACACTCCTTGGCACGGAACACATCGATATCTATGCAGTATCAGATGCCTGGTTCAGGGCTAGTGGGGGCCCAGCAGCACTACTGGGTGTAACCCGTTTGTTTCTTTGATACAGTCTCCAAGGCCATTGCCAAGGGGAAGGTGGTCCACACAGACTACCTGGACCCTGCAAACGCCTTTGCATCAATACCCCACTTGGGCATTCTAGGGAAGCTCCCCAGCTTACATATGGGCCCCTATGTCACTAGCTGGATTGCACAGTGGCTCAAGAACAGAACCCACATGGTTAGCATTGCTGGAACCATGCCAGACCCCATAACAGTTACAGGTTGTGTCCCACAAGGCTCAGTCCTGGGACCCTCTTGTTTGGTATATGTTTATTGGAGGTACAGGCCAACACGGATGGACTGTGGCTGTACACCTGTGCAGATGACTGCGAACTGGCCACCATACTCAACTCTCCAGCTGACACAAGTATCATCCAAAGGGGCATCATAGCAACAGGCGACTTGTGCCAGAGCCATGGCCATCTGCTGAACAGTGTTTAGAAGGGACATGTGCATCCTGTAGTCTGTTCACCTAGTTGCCAAAAGGGACATTGTCCTCAAACACACTAACCCCCCTCAGCCAAAAACACACACTTGCCAATTGCAGGAGTCAAACCCCTATCTGACTGTTATGACACTTGAGACGGACACATTAGCAGAGCATGCTATTTGCATTACTGGGGTTTCCTTCCCCTGCTATACTTATAGAGTGCTGACATCATCAGTGTTTCGGAAAAGGGAATGGGCATCCTGTAGTGTCCTGTCCTATTTGCCAAAAGGGACATTCCCTTCACACACACAAACCCCCCTCAGACAAACACACACACTTGCCATTCGCAGGATTCAAACCCCTACCTAACTATGTTATGACACTTGAGACGGACGCATTAGCACAGCGCGCTATTCGCATTACTGGGAGGTTTCTGTTCTCCTGCTGTACTTATAGGGTGCTGACATCATCGGTGTTTAGAAAGGGAATGTGCATCCTGTAGTGTCTTATCGTATTTGCCAAAAGGGACATTTCCCTCACACACACTAACCCCCCCTCAGACAAACACACACACTTGCCATTCACAGGATTCAAACCCCTACCTAACTATGCTATGACACTTGAGACAGACGCATTAGCAGAGCGCGCTATTCGCATTACTGGGAGGTTTCTGTTCTCCTGCTGTACTTATAGGGTGCTGACATCATCGGTGTTTAGAAAGGGAATGTGCATCCTGTAGTGTCTTATCCTATTTGCCAAAAGGGACATTTCCCTCACACACACTAACCCCCCTCAGATAAACACACACACTTGCCATTCACAGGATTCAAACCCCTACCTAACTATGTTATGACACTTGAGACAGACGCATTAGCAGAGCGCGCTATTCGCATTACTGGGAGGTTTCTTTTCTCCTGCTGTACTTATAGGGTGCTGACATCAACGGTGTTTAGAAAGGGAATGTGCATCCTGTAGTGTCTTATCCTATTTGCCAAAAGGGACATTTCCCTCACACACACTAACCCCCCTCAGACAAACACACACACTTGCCATTCACAGGATTCAAACCCCTACCTATGTTATGACACTTGAGACAGACGCATTAGCAGAGCACACTATTTGCATTACTGGGAGGTTTCTTTTCTCCTGCTGTACTTATAGGGTGCTGACATCATCGGTGTTTAGAAAGGGAATGTGCATCCTGTAGTGTCTTATCCTATTTGCCAAAAGGGACATTTCCCTCACACACTAACCCCCCTCAGACAAACACACACACTTGCCATTCACAGGATTCAAACCCCTACCTAACTATGTTATGACACTTAAGACAGACGCATTAGCAGAGCGCGCTATTCGCATTACTGGGAGGTTTCTTTTCTCCTGCTGTACGTATAGGGTGCTGACATCATCGGTGTTTAGAAAGGGAATGTGCATCCTGTAGTGTCTTATCCTATTTGCCAAAAGGGACATTTCCCTCACACACACTAACCCCCCTCAGACAAACACACACTTGTCATTCACAGGATTCAAACCCCTACTTAACTATGTTATGACACTTGAGACAGACGCATTAGCAGAGCACGCTATTCGCATTACTGGGAGGTTTCTTTTCTCCTGCTGTACTTATAGGGTGCTGACATCATCGGTGTTTAGAAAGGGAATGTGCATCCTGTAGTGTCTTTTCCTATTTGCCAAAAGGCACATTTCCCTCACACAGACTTACACACACACCAACCCCACTCACACACACACACACACACACACACACACTGAGCACTTGCAGGATTTGAAACCCCTACCTAACTATGTAATGACACTTGAGACGGACGCATTAGCAGAGCGCGCTATTCAGATTACTGGGAGGTTTCATTTCTCCTGTTGTACTTATAGGGTGCTGACATCATCTGTGTTTGGAAAGGGGAATGTGCATCCTGTGGGGAGGCAGACACCAAGCACACTATGGCTAAGCTGTCATTCCCTAGGGCAAACGGCCTAGTGTTGACCTCTACACCATTATGTTTACATGTGAAATGCACATTATTTGTTGCTGATAGACTGTGTGCATATCTTTATTGCCATAGCATTCCCTGTTGGTATGAACAACTTCTGCATCTGTGGAATATGTTTGCATATGGGAGGGATCCACTATATCACGTATGTCTCTGCAGTCATTTAACTGTGTGCACTGGGCAGACTGCTGTCATGTGGTTGGTTCCTGGCATAACACATAACAATACCAGATATGTGTGTCCAACTGCTAAACCAAGATTTGGACCAAGTGTGTGAGCATGCTCAGTTCAGCCTTCCCATGGCATGTTGTCAAAGTGTGTGAGCATGCCCAGTGTGAGCATTCCATATGTTGGACTCTGCAGCCCACCACATGTGTGGATGTGTGTGAACTTCACAAACTATCACCCATTTATGGTTGTGGGTTGTGTGTCATGTTGTGTAGTTACTGTACAACTGCTTTGTGTGTGAACACAACAGGATTATACTGTGCCTGCAGTGTTTGCATGGGATACTTTGCATACAGTTGTCAACATCCTTTCACACTGACCTAACACTGTAGTACTGTATAGTGTACTGGTAGTACTTTGACTGTGGTGGACAGTATCCTGGGCTTTACTGCTATCACCACTTTACATTTCAATAGTGGGCACAACAGCCTGGTTGGGGCCAGTTGTGTACATCTGACCATGTTGCGTTCTGTTCAGATATGAACTACTTACACCAGGCTTGTCCAACATTGTTGGTGTATTCCACAACATAGGTGTACAATTGCAAACACTAGCGATGTGCCCTAGTCCATATGTTTAATGCAAGTTGGAGAGTGTGTTTGTCCTCCAACACACATTGTAAGAGGGGTTTGCCATGACATATGTCATGGTTAGTATACTGTGCCTCTGTCTACCTGTGACATGACAGTGATACCCAGGATGAACCTACCATCTCCCGTCCACCCATCAGGATTCCTACTGAGGAAGATTGATAAGTGACTCTATGGGTAGCCTGTGCTGAGGGTTCACTCATGGGTTGGAGTGGCTTCTGTGTTATGGATCACACAGTACAGCTTGTCCTATGTAAGTCAGTGCTGGGGTTCAGGTCTGTCATGTGCATAGCTCACTGCCATTCAGTTTGTACTATGTGCATCATGTTTATTGATGCCAGCAACACAGGCAACACATGGCATCTGTGTAGGCTGTTTGATACTCCTGATGAGGTACTGTTGGGGACTTTACAGTTGATGGAGGTGTCTGCTGAGGTACATCCCACAGGGGCTATTGTGGTCGATTGTACCACTGCTGCAGGATGACTGCGGAGCCACAATGACCTCCCCTTCTGTAGATCTGACAGCCTTCATGATTAGGTGGGTATATGGTATGTTTCTGTCAACACTACAGCACATGTTTGTCCAATGCAGGATATCTATCACCCTGTGTCCCCAGGTCTCTCATTACATGTTAACTACATAATGGGTTAACACCTATGTGGTAATTGGTGGGCACTTACTGTATATCCACGGGGGTTGACTATGTATGTTGGCAATATGTGTGTGTGTTTGTGGTATTTGTGTGATTCAGGGCATATCTGTGAATTCCCAACATGGCTCCTACCATCAGTTGTGTAAGCCTTGGGATTATCCTTAGTGTCCTGTACAATTTGTATCTACATAGGTTCATAGGTTCATACTAGGCTATCCACCCTGGGCATTTGTTAGCCTAGCCAGAGTGTGTGTGGCTTTTGAGACCCCTTGCTATGTGGATATTATGGCCATTTATGAATTGCTTTGCTGTGCCTCTGTCTGGACATGACACAGTGAAGACCCCCACTGTATCTCTACAATCATCCATCCACTTGGCAAGATTCCTGTTGAACAGTGTCAGTGAGGGGCTCTGCCTAACATGGAGTGGGATTCTGGTCCAGGGTGTGGGGATCCTCTGGATTATGTATCTGTCCCACCGGCACATCCTATTTCATTATTTGTTGAGGTTGACATCTCTCACTCTTGCAGCTCCGATGGATATGTGTTGTCTGGGGTGGAGCATGTCCATTACTCCTGTGTTGGGCATGGCCTCCTACAACCGGCATGCAATGCCTCTGTGTGGGCAGTCTATGACTGGAGTCAGCTGGGGTGTCTACAGCCAGGCAGCATATGACATATATGTGTGACACTTTATCCTCTTGGTGAGGTACCTTTGAGGTCTTTCTAACTGCTGCAGGTGTCAGGTAAGGTAGATCCCATGTGAGGCATTGTACTGGATTATGGGTATGATTGGGGTAAAGTATAGGGGCACAGTGACCTCTGTTGCCGTAGATGTGACTCCTTTCCTGATACGGTGTCACATGTAGACAGTCTTCCTAGCCACATTGGCAATGTGGGTGTCACATAACAGGTTACTGTTCACAAATGTCCCTAGGTCCCTGGTTACTCCTCCCATACATAATGGTTTACCACCTATGTGGTAATTTGTGTTACCTTGTTTGGTATTTGGTGGGACATTCATACTGTTCAGTGTCCTCAGGACGGTTGGGGGGGTTATTGTGTGTGACAGTGTGGTCTGTAGCATGCTACAGACTGCACAGCAGTCTTGCTTACAGTTAGTTGCACATGGGTGAACTCCACTGCCTTGTGCATTGTCAGTTACCTGGACGTATGGGTGTCTGTGCTGCCTATGGATACTCACCTCCTTTTATGTAGTGTTCCAGGTTTTGGGGCCATGACACATGGTACGTGGTATAACCTGGTAGTGCTGGTGTGCTGTCAGGAGCCTTGCAGCAGGTTTCTGTCACTGCACAGACATCGATGTTCTCTATTCTGGGGATGGCCTCGGGAGCATGCATATTGGGGTGTACACATCTGGCATTGGTCAGCATTTCCCTTATGTTTCTTCCCACTTATGTTTTCTCGGGTGGTGGGTCAGTCTTTTCAGCCTTGCCTACAAAAGGCTGTATGGAGGTGGCAAAGGCCTTATCCAATATTCAGACGCCAGGGTAACAGGTGCAGGCCATCCCAAGGGCAGCTGCATGGCTTGTCAGGCATGACATCCCACGCAGACAGACATTGGATCCCATGGAATGACACCAGTAAGTGTGCTACTTGCTATGACTGCTCATTCCGTGTTTGTACTGTGGCATTATTCTTGGTAAGGGTAGGTTGCTGCGAACGGTGAGTGTCATACCGGCCTGGACTACATAGTCGGATAGCTCATCTGTGTCTCTTTACATGTAGTCTAGGGCAGTACATCTCAGGTCATTCACGCCAGCATGGACTATGACTGCATCATATTTCTATTTGCTTTGGAGTGACATACATATTTCTGTTATGTGGCATATTGTGGCAGCCTTCAGGCAGCTTACTGTACCCTTTCCCTTGTTCAGTCTGGTGTGCGGGACAGCAGTGTGTCTGACTATGGAGTCACCTATTACACCTGTATCACGCATGTTGTTTCTCCTTCTGGCCTGTGACTGTTTGGCACACCAGCTTTGTGTGCTATGTGTTGCGTGTGCTATGTTTGGAGGCTGTTTCATTGGCTGCCTGCTTTAGTGGCCTCTGTTAGTGTGCTGTGTTTGTGATTTCTGCCTCCGGGAATGTATTTCTGTGTTTATGTGTTTGGTTTGCAGTTGTGATAGGTCTATGTGGGTATGTGTTTGTGGTGTGTGTGGTTACCTTCTCCTACTGACTTGTTTTGGGTGTACTGAGTTGGGGGAGCTCTGCCTCCATTTTGGATGGGTGGTTGCATCTTTCACATATATTTGTATGTCTTGGGTGGAGTTGGGGGTTGTCTGTGTACTTGGGGCAGGTGTACGATTGCCTCAGGATTCACAGATTCCACTTGTTGAGGCTGGCCTTAGTGGATTGCATGTGTGGACAGATTATATTGCCATACTACTGATCAGTAATTACTTCAGTGTTCATGTTTGCTCTATCATGTAGTAGCTTCCTCATTCTCTTGCATGTTTTGGTTATAGCTGGTGTCCACCATGCCAGTTATAGGCACTGTGTCCTGGTTTAATTTGGGACTGCATAATCCAAGCATTCCTGGCAGTGTTCATGGCATGGCTGTATTACAGGTTCTGAGGTGTGGCCCATATTTTGCACCTGCATGGGACCTTTAATGGATTCCACATCAGTTTGGAGGTGTGCAAATATTGCTTAGCACATGTTTTCCACTGTGGTTTTCCGGCCAGGGACTGTGGTCTGGATTTGTATATCCAGTGTGATTACTATATGGTCTGGTTTTATCAGTGAGCAATACACTTCTCATCTTGACATCCCATACCCATGTTGCTGATTATCACATCCAGTATGCTTACCCCTCTTGTGGGAGTGGTACGTTGTTCCTGGGCCTTTTGGATTGTGGATTCTATGACCTTTTGTCCTACACTGTTGGAGCTAGTATAATGCTCCCAGTCTATGTCTGGGTATTTGCAGTCACCCAATATAATGTGGTTTGGAGGACTTGATATATTCATGTATTCCAGCATGGGCCGGATGCAGTTCCTGATGTTGGGCCAGTAGTCTGTAGCAGGCTATACACTGGGGGGCAGTTTTAACCACTGTTACTTGAGCATGGCTAGTCCATACTGCTTTTCGTGGTGGTACCAACATGGGGGTGTGTTTATCCTTGACAGTTCTTGCTAGTCACCCTCCTTTTGTAGCTTGTTCCAAGTTTTGAGGATGTACAGCACAGTATGAGGTGTAACCTGGTAGTGTTAGGGTGCTGTTGTGAGCCTTGCCTCAGATTTCTGTTACAGCACAGTTATCAACATTCTCCATACTGGGTGGGCTTGGACTGCATGCATCTTGCTGTTTGAACTTATCCCTTATCTTATTCTTATCCCTTCTGGTGCCTATGGAGATAGGTTTGTGTTTTGAGCCTTACCTATTCAGGGCACACTGTGCATGACAACAGCCTTTGCCAGTATCCATACGGCCGGCACTGATAGGTGCACGCCAGTCCTAGCAGGTGGTGCATCATGTCATGCTCAGCATGTCATCCCAGACTGGCACACTTTGGGTCCCCTATGCCTCACTGCAATACTTCAGCGATTGTTGCACTTCCTCATCTCGTTGTCATGTTGTGGCATGCTACTTGTTGCGGGTAGGATGTTAGTCGGGGTCCTCAGGTGTGCATATGGTACTTGGTGTTACATTGCTTAACACATAGCATTCATGCCTCAGGTGGTGCTGCAGGGCTGCCTCTGTCAGATGCACATATTACACTTCCCTGTACATGTTTGTGAGCAGGTTGTGTCACGTTAGGCATCCCTGTTACTATATGAGTGAGTCAGAGAGGTATCATTCCCAAGGTTCCTACTGAGCCAATGTATGTGCGTTGCCTCTTTGCCAAGGCCAGGGCATACTGGGCACGCCTCCTTCTGCCTACTGGGGCAGGCTCAGGTTGTTCCTCCTCCGAGTCACGCTGTGCCTGTGGTGGCCTTGGCGATGGTGGGGCTGTTTGGCCCAGCCCTATGCTGGTCCTGCTGCAGCTGTTTTCGCAAGATCATATTATGTAGCATAGCACATACCATGACAATTTGGGTACATGTAGTTGGTGTGTACTGCAAGGCTCCACCGGATGTGTCCAGACACCGGAACCGTGACTTGAGCAGCCCAAACACACGCTCTATTACATTACGTGTTTGTGCGTGTGCCTCATTATGGCGTTCCTGTTCAGGTGTGTGTGCGTTTCTGATGGGTGTCATCAGCCACGGCTCCAGTGCATATCCTGCATCCCCACTAGGTGTCCGTGCGGGATGTCCCCATTGGCAAATGTCTGGTACAGCTGCGTCAAATGCCAGATGTGGGAATCGTGGTAGCTCCCAGGACAGCCAGCACACACATTCATTATTATGCCCTGGGCATCACACACGACCTGGCAGTTGATGGAGGAAGCCCTTGCGGTTGATGTATGCCCTACCCCGCTCACCGGCAGGTGCTTTGATGCGTATGTGCGTGCAGTCTATTGCACCCACTACCTCAGGGTATTCCGCTATTTGCTGGAAGAGATGCATGTTGCTGGCCAATACCTCACGGGCATTGGGGAAGTATACATGATCACTGACATATGCTGACATGGCATCCAGGAACTGGTGCAGTACCCTGGAAGCTGATGCCTGTGATATCCCCATCATATCACCAGTTGGTCTCTGGAAGGTACCTGTTGCTAGTATTCTTAGGCCAACACATACCTTGGTTTCCACTGGGATGGGTTCCCCTCTGTTGGTTCTGTGTGTGAGGTGTGGCCTGCACAGCTCCACTATTTGCTGCAGGAGGTCTCTGTCCACTCTATAGCGCTCTACTATCTCCAGCTCATGTAACCCGTGGTAGGTGACCCTGGGCCTGTACACTCTTCTCCGTCTCCTCACTGCAGGTTGTCTGGCACCATCTGCATTGTCACCAACCTCAGCAAGTCGCCTATGTCTCATTATGACAGCTATGGCAGCCCCTAACATTTCTGCTGTGAGTTCTGCTATTTCAGTTTTTACTTCTGATAACTTAACTCCTGTCTTGCAGTGTCTCTTGAGAGAAACATTCTGCACTGCTGTTTGCCGAGTTTTAAGTGCTGGGCTGGCCTAGTATTCTGCCTGTGTAATTGCCTGCATCTAATTGTTTTCACCTGCTAGCTCCAGCAGTATTCCCTGCTAACTTCCTAGTACATCTGTTGCTTCCTTTTTCCTCTCTGTTTCCTCAGGGTGGAGCCGTGTGCAAACCAGCAGAAACACGCTCACAGTGGCTTACAGCCACACATACTTACACAGTTTTGGATCTGCTTATTCGAATTACAACGCGTGCACACCCGCGCAAACGGTGTTAAACATCTCCCAACACGCTCCCACATGCTTAGTTTGCCTTACACACGCGCACACTGTCTTACACACGTGCACACCGCCTTACTCGTGCTTCATGGCGCACGTCTGCATACGCCCAGCAAGAAACTTTGGTGTAGGCAACAGTGTACACCTTCCATTTCTTGACTTTCTCATGTTTACTTAGTGGCACACCTCCTTCCTTGATATCTTGCAAAGCTGTACGGATCCACCAATAAGTGCCCAGAACTGGGAATGATTCTATCATGAATATCACAACTTTTGCTTTGAATAATCTTTTGGAAAGCATTTGACTGTACTGTTTTGCTATTCACGTGAAGCATTTTGTGGATTTCGTCTACTTGTTTTATAGTTTTATGTGCGTGCAGTCCGTATCGTTTAGACTGGTTATCAGTAACCCGTCTTTTTTGTTTTACGTTGTATTCGTCAGTAAAAATGGTGAAACTACATTGTGACAGTTGTGGGCACTTATTGGTGGATCCGTACAGCTTTGCAAGTTGAGGTAAAGAATTTGTGTTCCTTCCTTGATATCTGTCTGACATCTGTCATGTAACTCTACCCTCTAATGAACTCCATCCCTTTCTACCATTCCCCCCTGTGATGTCACCTATCTCCTACTCTGTTCCTCCCCCGTATGTAACTCTTACACTACTCAGAATGTCCTCATTTGCTATGTGACAGTGGAATTCAGTATCCTTACACTCATTTGCATCAGATTGCCTACTAATGCTTAGTTACATCTCTTAGACTTGGCTTCCCCCCTTAGCAACCACTACACGGTGGCCATATTGGTTTTCCTATGCTGGTCCCTCCATTGACATTCCATGTATTGCATATAACCTACATTTGTAGGTTTAAAACCTTCGTTTTTATGTTCTATGCAGCGCAGCCCGTTTCTTGTGAGGCTGCGCTGGTTTACATCGGCAATTGCCGAAAAAAAAAATTATATTTTTAATATTTTTGCATGGGGTTACCTTGCCAATGGCCACATATTTGGCCATTGGCATGCTGCCTATACCATATGCACCCTTTATTTGGAGCTGACATGGCTCCATTGCGTGTTGCGAAGCGCACTCAGTTGTCAACTGAGTACATTTCTGCAGCTAACACGGCTCTTACACGGGCTGTTCTTGGCTTCCTGGATCGCTAATCAGCCTCATTTGCATGCTATTCGGCTGCAAGTAGGCTGATTAGCTTAGCCATGCCCACTCCATGTAAGAGCCGTTTTAGCCTGCCTCTTACACGGACTTTGGGCTGTTCCTGGATCGCGAAGGCTGCATGGAGTCTTACACTACTCTTAGACTCCGTGCAAGCCTTCGTGAATCCGGCCTGTAGTCTTTTTAAGGCACACTAATTATCCTCCTATTCTTTTAAAAGGCTTCTCTCCGAAGAAAAATACAACCAATAGTATGAATGAAATACAGACTACTCCCCTTGTGACCAATGAGTGTAGTAACACTATAAATGATATAACCAATACTATGTTTGAATCACGGACTACTCCCTTGTCCTGCACCTATCAGTACGTTTCTCAAATACATAATTCAGGACACTCTCTTTCTACACAACTCTATAGATAGATTCACTAGTTTCCCAGTTCCTATTTGCAGGGACTCTATAGCTATTAAGAAAGTGTTTTATAATAACTGGGATATTCTTACCTCCAGCCAGGAGGTTGACAACAAATTAGGGCTAGGTCCTGTTTTTACACATAAAAAATTTAAATCTTTACGTTCTTTATTTGAAAATAGGGACACTCAATTTATTGTTACCCCCCTGTCATTCACAGTAATAAAGGGATGTTTGCTTGTGGAAAATGCGTTGCCTGTAAGAATATTCTTACAGGTGCCTCATATACTTTTAAACATAATAATTTTAAAATACATTATACTACATATTTTGACTGCAATTCAGACAATGTTGTTTATGCAGCTATCTGCACATTGTGTTCAGCATTTTATATTGGTAAAACAATACGTAAGCTGTCTACAAGAATCAAGGAGCATTGTGCGGCTATAAGAAAATGTGATTTTAGTAATGCCCTAGCTAAACAGTCATATATGTCCTTTGTCTACAGGATTTAAATTCATTGTGCTTGATTATGTTCATATGTTTTTTGGGGATAGAAATACTTTATTGGAGGTTAAAGAATTAAGATGGCAACTAAGGTTAAATGCTAATGCCCCACCTGGACTAAATGAAAGTTTAAACATTAAATGTTTTTTGAAATGACACAACTAACTACACATTTACTAGTGGTAGGCTTTGTTTACTTTTGAACAGGGTTCTAAATACATTATACATAATTCAGTTAGTGGAATGTCTTGCTTCAACAGGATTCTTATTACATAATTCATGAGTTATATTTCCTAATTGGTGTACAGTATGACTTGTCATTTCACCATTACTTTGGTTATATATACAGGATTGTATTGTAATTGTATGTTATTCTGAAGAAGTCCAACATATTAAATTGGATGAAAGTGCTAATTACTGGCTCTCAGTGTGTTTTTCGACATTGCTATTGGATAATTCTGATTTTACGAAGTTTTGGATATAGTTTCAGTTCTTCGTTGAATTTTAAAGAGTTTTTTCAGTGTGTGTGTATATATATATATATATATATATATATATATATATATATATATATATATATATATATGATTATATATATGTACATCAGTGTGTCAATACATTCCCCACTCATACACACTTACACATGCGTAATGGTGTTTATAAGATTCACCAGCATACTAGTGCCTTATTCATTATAACACCGACACACTCCAGTTATCTTGTAATCGGTATGTAGCACATTATACGGCGGACAGATGTTGCTATATGTTCATGTACGGATTACTGATGGTAATTGGAATGTGATAGTGTGATTTGACCCGTCCCTCTTCTGCACAGCCTATTATTCCATGTACTGTCGATGTTTGTATGGGCACATTCCTATTATTTATGTCAACAAATGGAATGCATGTGTTGCAGAATTTGTAATTCAACATATGTTGTTGTCTGCATGTGAGTATGCATATATACCTATTATGACCTAGCTGACCTCTACGGAGTGGTCCATTAGAACCGGCTCATCCAACCATGGCATGCCTGGATCCATAATTGCATACCCATAGTTCCTCCAGTCAACCCGTGTTAAATTTACATGCGTGACATCCATTATCTACTTGTTATCGCAGCCATGACACACCTTTACACATTGCCCTCTCCAGAGATTTTGGGGCACTACACACATTCTGTCCCACCTCGTGTATTCAAAGGGTCTCCTACCATGTATATTTGCACATACGTGCCTTTCCTGGGGTTATGGAATACGGCCATTTGCGCTTTCCAATTTTTGGAGGTCCCAGCATGGGACTACATCCTGTCCATGTGTAAAGTAGACTTACCATTTCAGCGATGTTACTCCCACTGGTAAAACCCTGTCTGTGGTGTGAGTAGTGGTGCTCTACTCATTCCTGGGCAGCTTTTTATGACATATGCTAAAAGCACTATATAACACCAGCATTGCTGTTGATTCCCTTCACATCCCTTGTGTATGCTTTATTGTTACAATGTCCATTCTTGATATGTATATATATATATATATATATATATATATATATATATATATATATATATAGATATATATTTCTCATGTATGTGTGTATATATCTATACACACATATGTGTGTGTGTATATATATATATATATATATATATATATATATATATATGTATATATATATATATATATATATATATATATATACATATATATATATATATATATATATATATGTGTACATATATATATATATATATATATATATATATATATATATATATATAGATATATGTATATATATATATATATATATATATGTGTGTGTATATATATTACATCTGTACATACAAACATACATTTCCTATGCTGGGAGCTGCTTCCACCCACGCAGCCACACTCACCTATGCTTACTGTGTGTTACATATGTTTACTGCCGCTTATTTGTGCTAATTTGTCCCTTATACATTATGACAATACCACTTTGATGGAAAAGATCTGGTTAATAGACCCATGCAATACACACGTTCACCTTTACATGTTTAAATGTCGGCTTTACAGCAGAGCAACATTCATTCCACAAGGAAACTTATATGTGCTATTGTCGACCTTGAACCGTAAATGCCTTTTTGTTAGGCGGATGCTCTAACCACTACACTATTGGTGTTCTGCCTCATTTATATGTATACCCATGGTGCATAGTTACCCGAACACATGCCTCATCACTTCACTTACACAGCAGGCATCCATTTTCTTGTTGGGAAAACCGCACTACTACACATGCGCCATTCCCTGTTCCCTACTGCTCTGGACTCGTGCCGCATGTTGACTCACTCCGAGGATATTCAGACCTCCAAAGCTTATAGTCCTGGCACATACGTGTGTTTGATTGTCAGGGTGTTCATATGGTCTTCAAGGTTTAGGCTTGACCGACTGGAGACTGGGACTGCCCTGTACCTAGTTAAAAGTCAGACTTAGCACAGGGAGATGGTTCGTTCAACTTTTAGCATCCTACCTGTGGTTGGGAATGCAGAGGTGTGCTCACCTATTGCCATCCTGATATATAACAGCACTAACTATTACGGTGATTTCTTATATTGTGACCATGTTCATTCTTCATATCTACATAGATATATATATATATATATATATATATATATATATATATATATATATGTGTGTGTGTGTGTTATATATATCGGTCTGTACATACACATGCAAATACACCTACATTCTCATTTACATTTCCCATACTGTTGAATCACGGCCACTTACCATCGCACATACATGCTTGCATACCCGCTTACGTCTCGGGTTGCCACCTTTTCATATGGCCAAAGCGGGGCATTTTCGGGACACACATCAGAGTTTACAGGCCAACACATACCCACAGTCAGTACAAAGGTTAGAACTTTACTTATTTGCCAAAATGAAAGCTTATTCTTGTAGCAGTTTAGTTGCTTAATCTGTTCCTTGTAACTAAGTATTTTACATACAGAAATAACTGTTTTATGCAACTGTTACATGAAATATGGGACATATTTCCTACACTCACAGGACATTTGCCATTGTATTATATTTGGTCTGAACACAACTGCCCAAAAAGGGACTATCCCTTGCAAGGTGGGGCAGGTGGTAACCCTACTTACATCTGCTTTAAAGTGCCTTAAGCACCCTATATCCGACTGCCACTATGTGAATGTGTAAGATATATATTCCCGATAATGCACATGGGGAGACGTGCATCACGATCAGGTGTTTAATCCCGGGTCATAGGTTCTGCAGGACTGGCTGGAGGCTGAGCAGTCTTGTGGACAACTACTGCTCATACAACTTGTGTCCAGATGTATACAGGACTGGACATCGTGTCGTGACACTAAGTCTAATGTTTAGAAAAGATACACATCTCATGAGGGATATCCAAAAATTGTGGGGACTGATGACCTTCTTTGCTTTACGGCTGAAAGGTAGGGTTATACATGCAAGGGATACATAGTTTGCAATCCTGAGACTGCCTAGGGTGAGGCTGCCTACTAGATATGGGTAGGGGTCACTATGTGCAGATATGGCCGCACCTATCTAGCAGCCCGAGTATGGCTGGTTTTGGTGGACGTTCAGGAAGGGGGGGCAGTGGTGTGCTGTGAAGGGGATGATGGGTATTCAATTATGTATGCAGGTGTGTTGGGGTTGAATGGCTCAGTTCAGGCCAGACCATTATGTGGGTATGTGCTGGTAACGTTTCTGTACATGTGTATTGCACATTTTAATGTTCACATGTTTGTGGGATTGTATTGTGGATTTGATTATCTTCCTGATTCACCTACTGCTCCCTTGTAGATCTCCAGTTCACCTATTGTGCATCCAACCCAGTCTCCCCTTGGCGAATTATTACATTACCCATCACCCCTCACCCCCATATTCCACAGACACCATTCATCCCTTCTCTAGTTGATGGCCCATGGCACAGTCATCAAAACACATTGTGTACACTACATATCTCTGGGACCAATATGGTTGTGAAGTCTACACTAGCATTTCTGATCATCCAAATGCTGTACTTCACGCACATAGGTACACGCAAATACTTATCTTTCATGACATGGTAGATAGACCTGGGTAATACCCGTTCATCTATGGGCCGTCCTGACAAGGACGACTTGGACCATGAATGGGCCGATATTGGGAGAATGCTCTGACCATTGGTAGGGTTGCCAACTTTTTATATGACCTGGATGGGACATTTTCGGGACACGCATCTGAGTTTACAGGCCAACACATACCCACAGTCATTACAAAGGATAGTACTTTAGTTTTATGCCTACATATAAGCTTTTATTGTTGTAGCGGTGTAGTTGCTTATTCTGTTTTGTTTACTTGCTTATTCTGTTTTTTGTAACATATAGGTATTTTATATACGGACATATGTATTGTATGGGACAATTACATAACATATGGGACATAATTATGTCCTACTATCGCAGGACATTTCACATTTATTATGGTTTTGGTATGGACACACCTGCCTAGAGGGAGACTGTCCCTCACAATGTAGGACAGGTGGTAACCCAAACCATTGGGCTAGGCTTAGCAATTGGCGGCACACTAACACGATGCGTTTCACTTCCACTTGGTATAACTAGCAACACTACAATGGAATACGGCCACGGGGTTTTAAATATCATTTGTTCGAGGGACAGGAACTGAATATTCAGCTACGTGCCTTTGTGTTTACTTCTTATTGTGGTGTTCGCAATGATGTCTTGTATGCTTTGCATACATTTCAGTATCCATGGACACTGATAGGAGTGATTACTATTAGAGGCAAGCTGTACTAGTCAGCATTTTAGATTGCAAGTATGCAGCCGACATGTTCACGCCTCCGTGCAGCAGTTGGACACGCCCCCTGCACTCGCACACATTTCCTATGCACGTAGCCGTTATGGCAGCACGGCTTCATTAATATGCATGTGGTGCTGCTGCGCCATCTCTATGCCGCATGATTGGCACAAGGCTAACGTCATCCTTGCATCGAGCTTCATGAATCCTGGGGTAGGTCTTTTAACTGTCGCATTATTGAACGCATTAGGGCTGTGAAAAATAAAGATTTAAATAATGCCTTAACTAAGCATAGTAGTAGCTGTACTTTTTTTAAGAAATTTTATGTCCTGGTTATTCAAAAAGTTGATTCTAATTTGTTTGTGGAACAATACAACAATTTTTTGGAATATTTGGAATTTAAATATCAAGTGTTTTTACGTAGGGATGTTTTTCCTGGATTAAATGAGAATATTTCCATAAAAAGTTTATTAAAATACAAATATATTTACCAAATTGTTTGTGTTAGGATGCTTTAAATCAGTCAGTTGTTGTTTTACTTTGTTAAATTAGTAACGCATTTTGATAGGTTAATTGATTCATTGATTTTATGGATTGGTGTGTAACAATGTGCTTAGTGTTTTACTTGTGATTCTGATGAAGTTCTATAAGTAAAAGAACGAAAGCATTGAATATTGACTGAATCCTTTTTACTGTTTTTTATTGCTGTTCACAGTGGTTTTGGGTTTTGTTTTTTT
Source organism: Protopterus annectens (assembly GCF_019279795.1). NCBI lineage: Eukaryota > Metazoa > Chordata > Ceratodontiformes > Protopteridae > Protopterus > Protopterus annectens. Next base: position 1,014,948,271 of record NC_056729.1, read on the forward strand.
AACCAGTCTTTATGCCCGGTTCTTGTTTGTAGTTGTATTATGTCTGCAAAAGAACTTGACTAAATTGACCATTTGGGCACAGGAGAAAAATATGCTGATAAATACATCAAAAACTAAGCATATGAGATTTGGGATGCATAAATTAAAAGGTGAATATTTAATACAGCACACAGTGATTGAAACAACTTTATTTCCAAGAATTAGAGGCCACCTCTTTGAGTGATGATGACATATTGGTCACACGATGTGTGTTCACTTTTTTCCTTCATCCCGAATGGTATAGGCATTGAGTTAATGAAGAACTTCCTGATGAAGAATAGTGATTATTCAGGAAATTTTTTACATACACTTTGTATGCTGATGGAGCTAGTCCTAGAGAATAATATTTTTATGTTTAATTGCAACTATTATATACAAATAGCAGGGGTGGTTATAGGTACCCTGTGTGCCAACTCATATGCCAATATGTTTATGGCATGTTGGGAAAACAGTTTGGCTTTAGCTACAGAAGAATATCAGAAACATATTGGGCAGGATTCACGAAGCCTCCGTGTAAGAGATACATGGCTTACACGGAGGCTGCAGTTAAACGGTGTGACGTCAGCATGTCATGCATATGCATGAGGGCATGCTGAATTACACCGAAGGCTAACACGGTCCGTGGAAGACAGTAGGGGGCATGTCCGTAGGCTGAGCCCTGCAAGAGGACACGCCCCCAGAAGAGTAAAATTGCCCAAAGTAAACACCCACGACAGAGGCCATGGAAATGTGAATAAACACAACACAACACATGCCCCCACAGACTATGAACATAAAATATATAAATGAACATGTTAAATATTTTTTTTAAATCGTAAAGATGTTTGCCCGTGAGTGCGCTCGTTTGCACGGGCGTGCCCGTAGCTTAGCCACAGTTAGCAGTCAGTGGAAAAGGATATAAGAACTAAATAAGCAAAGTAAGCCAAGAAGCAATAGCGTAGCAGTAGAGATGTTGGCTGAAGAGCAGGCATTCATGGTTTGAGCCCCCACAACATCAATTTTTATTTCTAGTAAAATAAGCACGAAACAAGTCCCTGACAAACATGTACACATATAAAATCATAGTTTATGTAAAATGTAATGAAATAGTCCATTTATTTTGAAGAAATGTGAGATAACAAAATAATAAAAGATGCCAGATGTGCCTATAGCTGAGCTACAGTTTAACAAGGTGAGTGCATCTGCCCGTAGGTGAGCAGTGGTTTAACAGGTGCAAAATGAGTGCCCGTAGGTGAGCAGTGGTTTAACAGGTGCAAAATGAGTGCCCGTAGGTGAGCAGTGGTTTAACACGCTGAAACTGTGTGCCCCTAGCTGAGCTGAGCGTAATATACATGCTGATAGCCAAATGAGGTGTAAACCAGCGTACCCCATTTGTGCGGAGCTGCGCAACGCGCCAACAAGCTAACCGACGGGCAACGTTGAGCAAGCCGTATCAAAACTGCCTTTACACAGACACACCCCTCAGCCTGTGTAGACAGTCATAAAAAATAAAAAAGCAGTGGCCTGGTTCGAACCCAGGATACTATGCACCATAGTCAATGTACTGAACCACTAAGCCATGACAGCAGTACCTATAAATGCAGTAATAGCAAATATATAGGAATGAATACAAAGTGGAGCATGACAAAGCAGGTTTTGTGAAGTTGATACAATTCCAAAATGGCCAATCACAGATATGTGCGGGAAAAACGGCATATATAAACCCCATAGGCGGGAATACACAGCATAAATGATTGTAGAACTGACTTGCAGACAGAATGACAGGAGAGGGTGAGGGTAGTTGCTTTCGAGCACAGAGGTGGGGCGTTGAGGAGTCCAGATACATGGTCTGGCTCCTAGTCCACAATCATGAGGCCCAACTCATGCAGAGCCAGGTCCTGTGGGAGCATATAGGGCTGAGGCGTGGGACCGGTTGGCTCATGTTCTCACCAGTGCCACAGGGATTCCAAGGACTGGTGAGCAGGTTCGTCCCCACCATGCGGACCTGAAGAGACGCAAGCAGGACCAATTGAACCTTTGGATCCAGGAGGCCCGGCAAATGCCCAACGCCCCACTACTGAGTAAGTTACATGTAATTATGTATGTAAGAAATTAAACTAGCTGATATCATGGAGATGTGTATTCCAATATTACTTCATTTATATTACAGCTGCAGGTGACCGTTCTGCGGACCGCAGAGCCTATGGCGATAGGCTGGTGCGGTTGCGCCACCAGGCAGGTCAGTAATCCTCTCCCAGTAACTGTAAAGAAATATAAAAGTATGACAGTTAGCAAAAGAGTGCAGTGTAGTCACTAAGTAATAGAATGTGCAAGTAACAGTGTAAGAGTGTTTGCAAGTATTGCTTGATTACAAAAGTGTGTTGCAGTCTGCAATCCAAACAGAAAAATGAAAATGTCTGAAATAAAGTCTGAAATAAAGATGCCCCACCTGTAATATAATAGTACACAACCTGCAGCAGGCTGAAAAGTACAGCTGCAGAAGATGAGCAAATCACATGTGTGAAATATACCCCTGTCGAAATACTGAAACATGACAGAAGTGAGACTTCTGGAAAGGATTGTAATAACTACAGGTAAAACATGTCAATAAAGCCTAGAAGTAAGTACCATCCTGAATAATAAAATGAGAACAAGTGAGAGAGTGTGAGAAAGTGTTATGAATCCACCAATAAAGTAGTAATAACCCCTGAATAAAGTAAACTGCAGTCAGTACAGAATGAAATGCATGTGAGAAGCAAAACCAAACAGTTAAATCTGTTCAAAGTGTTGCTGCAGCTGGAACGTGTATCCCAAAATCTGGATATGTTGCTCTCAGTCTGCAATATGCAGATAGTATGATTGTCTGACATACCAAACATCCACAGTTGTCTGTAGCTATATAAAGCAAATGTAGCAGGATGATGTAGCTGAACAAAGCCAGATATGAATGTGTATGAAGAACAATAAAATGTATATTGATGTAGCAGTAACAGTCCTATCACCAAATTGAAGTAGTTATCATATAGGAAACTGTAGTTAGAACACTAGTGTGTATATATGTGCAGCTATTGGAAATGTACAGCATATGTATTGGTATTCAAAGGTGTTAATATTATTTTCTTCACCTCACCCTATAACCACATATAACCCATTCCACGTGAAAATGGTATGTGCAATCACAATTAACACCCCTGGACATTTGTCCTGTTGGGTCATAAATATCTGCATGTCTGTTGATGCATCTGCCCTGTTCATACATGCAAACCTGATGGCCTGTTGCCATCAATCAACCCTGCATGTTGTTGGACTGTGTATTGCTGTTCAAATTATGCATGTGTTATGCTCACTGTTCAATGGTGTGAATATCTGGGTGTTTGGTTAAAGGGAATACTAATGCATGCTGTTACAACTAATTGTTAATGGTATTATATGTTACTAACCCAAACTGTCATGACATAATGCAAAACATAGGACGACAGGGAAGGCGGGTTCCAGCAGACCCACCTCTCCCACCTCAGCTGTGCACCTGGCACTAGTGCCCAGTCTGGACCCTCCTCCGATGGCCCTGTGCCACCTGCGGGTGGAAGCGCTGCAGGGGATGGGGCTCGTCCCCCCTCTGCAAGTGTGGCCAGAGGAGAACCACCACTCACCCTCCGTAGCATCCGGACTGTGGTGCGTAGGGAGATCCAGGACTCTGTTCTTGGGCCCCTACGCCAGCTTGAGGCACAGGTGGCACAACTTACGGGCATGCCTGTTGCCCAGCCTACACAGCCCCCAGCACAGCCCCGTCCTGGGCAGTGAAGGAACAGTGGCAACTGCCCATGGGTGGGGATATCAGTTCCACTGTTGCCATCTGTGGGCTCATGGGCTCTGGATATCCAAACATCCGTCCCGTCAATTGTGTAACCCCCCCCACATGTGTCATACACCGCCCCTGTATGCATCTTGTTTGTCTTGTCTGTTGACCTACCCAAGCTACCTCCCCAGCTATACCGACTTCCTTCACCTGACATACCACTCTCACCTGAAAAAAAAAAAAAGGGCACTCTGTACCCACAAAAAAATTAGGCCCCATACATAGCTGCCCATTCCGCACACATCTGCTGGACATGGAAACTATCAATTACAATTGGCTGTACAAGTATTATTGTTGTCCTGACACCTCTCTCAGGGGTGGAAGGTTTCAAATGTCACACCAAATTACATACATATGCACAGCTGTTGCTGATGAAGAAATGGGCAGCTATGGGACTTACCTACACCCCTCCTGCAAATCCCAAGCTTGTTTCCCTACTGTCTTACCCTCTTTGTGACCCCTTTTTCACCACTTTCCTGTCTCCCCATTTTCATTTCTTTCAAAGAAAATAGCGCAGGTGTCATACAGTAAGCACTGTTAAGCTGGTGTGCGCATGTGTGTGCGCGGAGCTGAACGCCAGTGCGCATGCGTGAGCTCCGCGCAAACCAGCGCTAACCTGGTTACAACTGCTTAAAAGTGCCTTAGTCACTCTGATTGACAGGTCCTGTAGTCAGTTCAAAAGCAAAATAAAATCCCACTGTCAGTCCCGAACCCAGGACCTTGGAAACAGTAGTCTGCATGACCTACCACTAAGCCATGACTCTTATACAAGAACATTGTGCTAAAATAAATATATCATGTAATAGTAGGAATGAATGTAAATGGAATATAGGATGTGTAGTACACAAAGCATGTCATTTAGAATTACTGTCAAAACTAGTGGATTTCCATAATAGTAGTGTGTGAACAGAAACAGTCATGCTAGTTGGTAGCTAGTAGGTAATAATGTCAGTTAATGTACATATATAAATGTATGTATATATACATATATATATATATATATATATATATATATATATATATAGTTGTAGGTGTCATTGTGCATACACACTTACTACAGGGAACAGGAGAGAGGAATGGAGAAATGTGAATCTACAACACAGCCTGAATCATGAGAGAGATACTAACCTTTAAACTCACAGAACAGTGTCCACAGCATACCAGCATGGTCCCCGCCCTTACAATCTGAAAGGGCAACGCCTATCTCACATACCCTTTATAGCACTGTCCTGAAATCACAGTGAGAACTGCAATCAGTACACAACTGGCTGCATGCAATTAGCAAATGCTGGTTTACAATTGGTGCAGAGGCCATCACATGGACTTATGCAGATACCTACAAAAGCATCCTATACTAACACTCCACACATGCAATACGTTCATTGCACTGTCTGGAGGCAGAGTCTAAGCTGTCAGCAGTGACAATAGCAAGCCGTGCCAGCAGCAGCAGGAAGCAGAAGTAGTGGTAATGCAACCAGCTGCGACAAACACAGGTAATGTAAAGTAGCAGGTTATACTCTGCATACTGTGAACCCTCCAAATGTGTCATAGGTCTGTATCTATAGGTATGTCCATGTGATATGTTGTGTGCACGTAGTTCCACCAAAAGGGGATGACTATACATTACATGTCAGTCAGTGTTAGGCCATGATCCTGGCAGCAGTTTTCTGTTGCAGTCAGGCCCGTCTATAGGATGTGTGTGTCAGCTGGTGTAATGACTATGGCGCTTAGTTAGCAGTCATCTGGGAACTTTGCCATCCACAACCCGCACATGTTCGCTTCTACATCTGAGAAATAAATGCCAAACAAGAGGGGTTCTAGGACAGAGGCCTGTGGGATACCACATGTGACTGGCATTGAGTCTGACATGGCTCCTACAATATCAATATTATGGATTCTGTATGTCAACCAGTGTGCAACTCATAATGTGACATATGTAGTAACATGTAAGCTAATGAGCTTGTCTATGATGCCTGAGTGGAGTACTGTGTTGAAGGCCTTAGGCAAGTCCAGGTAGGCTGTAGGGATTGCGTTGCCCTCATCAATGGCTATAGTGACTGTTTTGAAAGGTCAACCAGGTTCAAATGGCAGGATCAGCCCATCACAAAGGCAAACTGGCCGGGAACAAGTGTCTGCAGGTACCCAATATCGCTGTATATGCGTCCCATACTGAATAATTCCATAGCTTAGCAGACCAGGCCAGTTAAGCTTATGGTGCGGTAGTTCCCAGGGTCAGTAGAGGTGCCTCCTTAGTGGAGTGGGACCACTGTTGCTGTATGCCAGTGTGCAGGTACATATCCTGTAGTACGGCCAAGGTTAAATATCAGTATTATATGCGGTTGCATGTCCTCTTGGAGTGCATGTAGCACACATCCAGGGATACCATCAGGTCACAACGATGCTGTGTGTTCTGCTTTGCTGAGGGCGGCCCTCACCTGGACATGTGAGATGATAGGGAGGTTACATTCAGCTGTGATAAGTATTTCTACTTGTGGGGGAGAAGGAGGGGGGATACATGCACCGAACCTGTCTGCAAGAATGTTGCCAATATCTGTGTGTTCGGTGAATGTTAAGTAGGTGTGTATTAATGCAGAGCATATCTGAGGCGTTTGGTCCATATGTGTAACATAACTGAAGAAGGCCTCGTGGTTATCTATAGTGTTTGTGGCCATTTCCCTCCCAGAGTAGGCCGTGACTGTTGTCATGAGAGACTGTAGCGTATTACCAGTGCTGGCCACAGATGCCTTCCCTTAATGTGAATCTGCTCTGTCCTGCAGTAGCCTCCTGCTATTGTTATACAATCTGCCTCTGTCTGGGGTCCACCGGACAGGATGCCTAAACTTTGTGCATAGGGTCTGGGTTAGAAATGTGTGTGCATGTTCCAGGCAATCTGTGGGATGTCCGTGGGAAGCATTCGCAAATGGGTCAGCAGTGTGGGTTGTGGCTTCCACTGGCCCAGTGGGCTGCATGGATACCATCTCAGTCCTAACAAGTGAATAACTGTCTAATCACATACATATCAATGTAGTCTACTGTGCCGGTGGTGGTGGTGGGATATGTATATCCAGGCCGAGTAACTTGTGTCCGGATCACACTAGTGGATGGCGTTCCACATACAGTACCTTGGTATGAACCCCCAGAGTGAGGTTGTGCATTGGACCTGTCGCAGTGTGCTGACTGATGGGGCATGCTACTATGTTGTATGGAATGTGGCAGGTATTGTTGCACAGGTGTTGGCTGAGCACTGATATCTGGCCATGTACTTGTGTATCCACCAAGAGACACACACATGCTACATATGGGAGTAGTAGTATATCACTACAGTTGAGTATCATGTATAGTATGTGTGCCATATATTCATAGTTTCATAGTTTCATAGTAGTGTACTAGGCTATCTGCCCGGGGGCATTTATAAGCCTAGCCAACAGTGATGTGGCTTTACGCCACCCCATACTATATAGTTGCGCCTCTCTAGTAGTGACACATGTGGAACCCCATTATTTAGTAAACTATACCTCTGTCTAGTAGTGACACTGAGGTCACTCCCGGGGTAAACTTGCGATCTCCCATCCATGCATCGAGATTTTTCTTGAACAGTGCCAATGAAGGGCTCTGTCTCACATGAACTGGGATTTTGTTCCAGAGTATGGGTAACCTCTGTGTTATGAATCTATCCCTCCAGCATGTCCTATTCATCTTTGTGCAGAGGTTGAAATCTTTAGCTCGTGTGGTTCTGGTGGATTTGGATTTTTGAGATGGAGCATGTCCATCAATTCCTGGTTGGACATGGCCCTGTATGTTAGGCACAAATCACCTCTGAGCAGGCGGTATGCTACTGAATAGAGCTGGAGTTTCTTTAATCTAGCTGGATAAGGCACATGTTTTAGACCTATGATCCTCTTGGTGAGGTACTTCTGGGGTCTTTCCAGTTGTTGCATGTGCCGGGTGAGATACATCCCAAATGGAGCATTATATTCAATCATGGGCCTGACAAGGGAGGAATACAGAGGTACAATGACCTCCTTTGATCTGGATGAGAATCCCTTCATGATGAGATGGGCAAGGTAGAAAGTCTTTCTGACCACTTTGGCAACATGGTTGTCAAAGGAGAGGTCACTATCGACTTGAGTCCCCAGGTCTCTGATTACATCTTCTGTATTCAGTGGGTTATTGTCACGTGATAGTTTGTGGGTACTTTGTTTTCCCAAAGGGGATGACTATACTTTTTTGGCGTTAAGTTTGAGGCCATGATTCCGGCACCAGTTGTCCGTTTCAGTGAGACCTTTCTGTAGGATGTGTGTGTCGGCAGGTGAATCCACTATGGCACCCAGTTTGCAGTCATCTGCAAACTTTGTCAGCCATAATCCTTCCATATTTGCTTTCACATCTGAGAAATAAATGCGAATAGAGTGGACCCAAGACTGAGCCCTGTGGGACACCACTTGTGACGGTTTTGAGTCTGACATGGCTCCAGCAATTTTAACCTTATGGGTTCTGTTTTTAGCCAATTTGCTACCCATCTTGTGACATATGGATTTACATTTAGGCTGCTGAGCTTGTCAATGATGCCAGAGTGTGGTATTGTGTCAAAGGCCTTAGCCAAGTCCAAATAGGCAGTGTGGACAGCCTTGCCCTCATCGATGGCACTAGTGACTGTCTCAAAGAAGTCAACCAGGTTTAAGAGGCAGGATCTGCCTTTACAAAACCGAACTGTGTGGGATCAAGGGTCTGCAGATCCCCAATGTCGCCATTTATGAGTTCCATGATGATTCTTTCCATAGCCTTACATATCAGGCTGGTCAAACTTATGGGGGTAGTTACCTGGGTCAGTAGAATTTCCCCCTTTGTGGAGTGGGACCACTGTTGCTGTGCGCCAGTGTTCAGGTACATATCCTGTTGTGAGGCTAAGATTGAATAGAGTTCTTAGGGGCGGGTTTAGTTCATCTTGGAGTTTACGTAACACAACCGGGATACCATCGGGTCCCATAGATGCTGTGTTTTTGCCTTGTTGAGTGCTGATTTCACCTGTGTGTCTGTGATGACAGGGAGGTTACATGCCACAGGGGTACTTACCTCATCTTTAGGCGGGGAGGGGGCGGAGAAGTTTGCAGTGAACCTATCTGCCAGAATGTTGGCAATGTCAGTAGGGTCAGTGAATTTTGTCATTGTGTACTAGCTCAGAGCATATCTGAGAATTTCCTCCCAAGGTTCTGACATAATTGAAGAAGGCTTTGTGATTGTCTTTGGTATCCTTGGCAATCTTTTTCTCAAAGTTTGCTTTAGATGTTTTATGAGGGAGCGTAGTTTTTACTTGTGCTGATCAGGAAGCCTTTCCCTTGTGGGATTTGGCTCTGTCCTGCAGTAGCTTCCTTCTTTTGTTGTACAGTTTGTTTATAGCCGGGTCCACCAAACCGGCGTTTTCCCTTGGTGGAGAGGGTCTTGGTTTTAGTTGGGATTGCCTGATCCATGCATTCCTGGAGATGTCCGTAGAAGGCTTTTGTGAAGGATTCAGCATTTTGGGATGTGGTTTCCATTAACCCAGTAGGCTTAAAGGATATCATTTCTGACTTAAGGAGCAAAGTCAGCTTTTGAAAAGTTTTTCACTGTAGTCTTTTGTTCTGGGGGTGGGGGTGGGATGTACATCCAACGTGATCAGTTTATGATCAGATCTTACTAGTGAGGGGTTTATATCCGGTCGCGGAGCATTTGGACCCCATGTTTGTGATAATCAGGTCAAGTATATTATCTCTCCTCGTAGGAGAGGTGACCAGTTGCTCCATAGCATTTGAGTTTATGAATTCCAGGAATCTTTGGGCCAGGGTGTTAGGGCTAGAATAGTGGGCCCAGTCTATGTTAGTAATTGAAGTCACCCAATATGATGGTGTTTGGTGTGACATTCATATCCTCCAGTGTTTTCAGGAATGCTTGATGGGATTCTTGGGATTGGGAGGGTGTTCTATAACATGCGACCAGTTGTATGGCAGTTTTGCCTATGGTGAGTAAAACTTGTATGGTTTCTGATGCTTCATGAGTAGCCACCAATCGAGAGGTGTAGGTGTCCTTTATGAAAATGGACACTCCCTCCTTTGTGGTTCGGCCTGGAACTTGAGGCAAACGCATGATATGAGGTATAGCCTGGTAGCGCTGGAGTGCTCTCAGGAGCCTTGAACCAGGTTTCAGTTACTGCACAGACATCGATGTTCTCCATACTGAGAAGTGCTTCGAGTGCCTGCATCTTGAGATTTAGACTTCTGGCGTTGAGCAGCATTACCCTTAATTTTTTTCCATTTTTGTTTTTTATGGAGGTTGATTTGTCCTTTGAGCATTGCCTAAAAAAGGCACTATGGGGTGGCAAGAGCCTTGGCCAGTATCCGGAAGCCCAGTGGTGACAGGTGCAAGCCATCCTCATAACAACGTGGCTTGCCCAGCATATCATCCCAGGCTGACAGACATTGGATCCCCTATAATGACACCAGTGATTAAGCCAATTGTTAAAACTGATCATTTTGTCTTTGTACTGAGGCATCATTCTTGGCAGGCAGGATGCTGCTCAGGGTCAGGGTCATACCAGTCTGGGCTACATAATCGGAGAGCTCCTCAATGTCTCTTTTCATGTAGTCCAGGGAGGTACGCCTCAGGTCATTCACACCGCATGGACAATGACTGAATCATATTTGTACTTGCTTTGGAGTGACCTGAGTGCGTGTGTAATGTGGCGGATCCTAGCCCCGATAGGCAGCTCACCGTTACCCTCTCCTTATTCAGCCTGGTAAGTGGAACATCGGTGTGTCTGACTATAGAGTCACCTATTACTAATGTCTCTGGCATAGTATTTTGCCTTAAGGGCTGTGATTGTGTGACACACCTGTTGCTTGAGGTATGTGTTGTAGGTGTTGTGTTTTGTGGGGGTGTATTTCTGGGTGTCTGCTTTGGAGGCCTCTGTTGTTTTGGTAAGTTTTTTACAAGAGCCTCCGAGTATGTCTTTGTGTTTTTATGTGTTTGGTTTGCATTGGTGGTGGTTATATGTGTGACTGGTTTTGCTTTGGGTGTGGGTACCATCTCTTCCTGACTGGTCTTGCCAGTCCTGAGTTGAGAGAGTTCAGCCTCCAGTCTGGCTATATAGTTGCATCTCTCACAGGTATATGTGTTAGTAGGAAGGAGGAGAGGGTTGTCTGTGTACATGAGACAATTGTAACATTGTCTTAAGATTCCCAGATTAACCAGCTGAACAAGAGAGGATGCTAGTGGTCTACCACTCGACATAATAGAATATTATAAGGACTGTTGTGCCTTTAAGGGAAGTGGGTATTCACAGGGGTAGTGGATGCCTGTGGTGCTTACTTTAGGGTAAGAGTGCTTGGTTTTATTATGAGTGCTTGCTAAGGATAGAAGTTCAAAACAAGTGCTAATATATACAGCTAGATAGACTGAGTAGAGCTTCTAAGGAAAAATTGAAGAGCAGACTTGGCGGAGCCAGAAAAGTTAAAACCTGTATAGAATAGTTTACACCTGTATAACCGCTGTTGCTTAGCCCGACCCAAAAGCATAAAACGCCCTGAGGCGGATTTTTGTACAGGGAACTTGAAAAGAGCTGGAAATGGTCCAAGGCAACCAATGAATTACAGCTCAAGTGCTGAGATCACTTCCCAGGGACAGATAGGCTGCTCAAGGCTCCCACTCCCACTGGTGAGCTCAGAAACTTCCTTCTATCCAAGTAAGGCAATGGCCAACACAGGAACTACACAGCCCAGAATACAGCAAAGCCTGTATACTGGTCTTAACTAGTCGAGCAAAGGCGGAAAACAAGGAGTATTTTTTTTTTTGTTTTTGTTTTTAGAAAAGAACACAGAAATGCAGTTAGGCAAACAGTAAAATCGATTAACACAGGCTAGCACACTTTAGTGAGCAGCCTCAGCAATTAAATTAGCAAAAACAGTAATATTCGACCAGAGTCGACCAAAATGCTACTTTTAAGTGCAGATACTTTAGAATACAGCAGAAAAATACAAAACAGTTGTATCTTATTAAATGAAAGCCAGAGAGGACAATGCAGATAAAAAGCCAAAAGTACTTAAATCAGGAAAGTGGTCGCTTCTTTCAGTTCTCTGTAGCCAGGACCCTCTGCAGGACCACGTGGAGCTCTGCTTGGGTATATAGCCAAAAACGCCCTGAGGCGGATTTTTATACAGGAACTTGAAGAGAGCTGGAAATGGTCCAAGGCAACCAATGAATTACAGCTCAAGTGCTGAGATCACTTCCCCAGGGACAGATAGGCTGCTCAAGGCTCCCCACTCCCACTGGTGAGCTCAGAAACTTCCTTCTATCCAAGTAAGGCAATGGCCAACACAGGAACTACACACAGCCCAGAATACAGCAAAGCCTGTATACTGGTCTTAACTAGTCGAGCAAAGGCGGAAAACAAGGAGTATTTTTTTTGTTTTTGTTTTTAGAAAAGAACACAGAAATGCAGTTAGGCAAACAGTAAAATCGATTAACACAGGCTAGCACACTTTAGTGAGCAGCCTCAGCAATTAAATTAGCAAAAAACAGTAATATTCGACCAGAGTCGACCAAAATGCTACTTTTAAGTGCAGATACTTTAGAATACAGCAGAAAAACACAAAACAGTTGTATCTTATTAAATGAAAGCCAGAGGACAATGCAGATAAAAAAGCCAAAAGTACTTAAATCAGGAAAGTGGTCGCTTCTTTCAGTTCTCTGTAGCCAGGACCCCTCTGCAGGACCACGGAGCTCTGCTTGGGTATATAGCCAAAAACGCCCTGAGGCGGATTTTTATACAGGGAACTTGAAAGAGCTGGAAATGGTCCAAGGCAACCAATGAATTACAGCTCAAGTGCTGAGATCACTTCCCCCAGGGACAGATAGGCTGCTCAAGGCTCCCCACTCCCACTGGTGAGCTCAGAAACTTCCTTCTATCCAAGTAAGGCAATGGCCAACACAGGAACTACACACAGCCCAGAATACAGCAAAGCCTGTATACTGGTCTTAACTAGTCGAGCAAAGGCGGGAAAACAAGGAGTATTTTTTTTTTGTTTTTTTAGAGAAGAACACAGAAATGCAGTTAGGCAAACAGTAAAATCGATTAACACAGGCTAGCACACTTTAGTGAGCAGCCTCAGCAATTAAATTAGCAAAAAAACAGTAATATTCGACCAGAGTCGACCAAAATGCTACTTTTAAGTGCAGATACTTTAGAATACAGCAGAAAAACACAAAAACAGTTGTATCTTATTAAATGAAAGCCAGAGGACAATGCAGATAAAAAAAGCCAAAAAGTACTTAAATCAGGAAAGTGGTCGCTTCTTTCAGTTCTCTGTAGCCAGGACCCCTCTGCAGGACCACGTGGAGCTCTGCTTGGGTATATAGCCAAAAAAAACGCCCTGACATAGTCTGCTGATATCCTGTTTGCGTTCTCTTCCAGGGAGATGGCGTGTCAGTGTAATCCCGCCTACTCTGCAGTGGAAGATGAGGAGATACACCAGAGCCTGGTGCAGAATTATGACATACTGTTTTCCCGCACCAGCCAGAATCAGCAGGAGAGGGCTGCACTGTGGCAAGACCTTATCCGTAGGGTAAATGACATTGGCACACATAATAGGACATATGAGCAGGTACGACATCACTGCAGTGATTTAATCATAAATGTCCATCAGCGTGCGTCGGATATCCACAGGCAACAGGTTGCCACAGGAGGGGCTACTCCTAAGTGTTGTGGCTGCAGCCCCGGAACAGCAACAGCAATACACCTGCATCATGATGGAGGCTGGATCCACACAGCAGCACGACATGGAGCGTGCAGGTAATATGCCATATGTACACTTGACTGTTCTGTACACTGTTAGTTTATGCATGTGTAAGGTGTGTCCGTGGTATGTAGCTGTCAACATAGTATGTAATTGTGCAGATATGATATTGGCAATATCAGCAGCTGATGTGTGAAAGGCAACTGGTGTACTACTGCACTGTATCATATGCAGTATCAATGGCACAGTTGTGCCCACTGACATTAATCTCCTCATTTCTGCAGGTCCCTCCAGTGTTACAGCAAGGCAGGCCATCCATGCTGGTGAGTGTGTTTAACAATACCTATAATAGTCCTGATAGTGCTAGTAATACTAGTGTAACTCAGTAGTGCTCTGTGTGTATACTGTGGGGTGTGCATGTGTGCAGGTGTGCCTGTGTCCACGTGTGCACGTGTGCCTGTGTCCACGTGTCCACGTGTGCATGTGTGCATGTGTGCCTGTGTCCACGTGTGCATGTGTGCATGTGTGCATGTGTCCACGTGTGCATGTGTGCATGGGTACACGTGTCCATGTGTGCATGTGTGTATGTGTGCATGTGTGCATGTGTGTATGTGTGCATGTGTGCATGTGTGCATGTGTGTATGTGTGCCTGTGTGCATGTGTGCATGTGTCCACGTGTGCATGTGTGCATAAGTGCATCAATGGTAACATTGTGTGGACACTGTAAACTGTGTTTCCTGTCTTCCTCCCACAGGTTCTGGTGCTGCTCTGGTGTCCTGCAGCAGGGAACCTGAATCTGGTGCCACAGGTACTGGTAATGATGATATCTGTGTAATGGCACAGGAAGATGTGTCAGGGTCTGCCATTGGTCAGCCAATTGACAGTACACAGCTGTCAACCCCATCATTGCGCACAGTCATCCTGCCAGTACATCCTATGTCACCATTTTCCCTAGGTGATGGACAGGATACAGTGGGCATTGACCAGGATAATGTGGTATCTGTGGCACATGCTTCCCCACACAGCAGCCATGGGCAGGGTCCTGTGATGGTACCACACAGACAGTTGCCCATGGGTTCTCGTGGGAGCATCCATGGGCGTACTGCCTCTGGCAGACGTGCCCAAAGAGGTCTGTCAACCTCAGCTATGTTTTGGGCTGTCATGTAGGCACAGTCGCGTATGGAAAGGTACACTAGACAGGGTCTGAGGGAGCTGAGAGCATGTCGCACAGCCATGACTGACAGTATGAGTGACATCGCGGATGCTATCCGTAATTTCACCGATGTCATAGACAGGCGTTGTGGGGACATATTACAGCAGTTCCACAACCACATGTCCATGAGCCAGGGCAATGGTGGGCGGTTGCGGCGTCAACGTGGTCGTATGCCAGCAACAGCAGCAGCTGGCAATCGGCGCGGACAACAACAGGCCCCGCGCAAGCCCCCATAGTGCCAGCAGCAGCCCCAGCAATGCTGGGTCTGTGCTGTCATCGGAACGCCCCAGGAGACCACGTGCACGTGGCTCTGGAAAGTCCCAACAGGGACCTGTGTCCAGTCAACACACTCCCGCTTCTGATGACAGTACCCAGTCTGGCTTAGTACCGGATACGGTCCGTAGCACCCCTGCCAGGCACAGGTACCGTGTCCGTGCCCACAGACACTGATCTGTATGACCTGCCAGGTGCAGTCTGTGGCTGTCCACAAACCCCTGTATATGGCAGCCATGAGGTGGAACTGTGTGCATGCATACACACATGCGAAATGTTAACACCTAGGGCTACCACATACACGCACACACTGCACCAACAGTGCCCCACCCTGTACTGCTGTCCCTCACCAACACACATACACACACATGTCAATTGGTGGTATCAGTGGCAGACTCAGGCATACCTAATTCACACCCTGTGCATATGATGAAACTGTGCCACCCCCTACAATCTCCAACATCAGTGCAGGTACAGGTAAACACGTTGCTGATGCACAGGGTGACTACATAGAAGTGTATTAGTAGTATCATGTTGGTAACAGTACAGTGTGCTGATATGACTGTGTGTATATCCCAGCATGCCTGATGCAGTAACTGTATGACTGTCTTGAATTGTTATCTGCACCCATAGTATGTACCAAAGTGTAACAACTGCACATTATTGCATACCGGTGGTAAGGATGTCAACAGATAGCCACATACATGGGTAGCACAGGGGGGAAGCTAATGCAAGTAGTGATACGCAATGATGGACATGTACAGTAATGGTGGCAAGTTGCCCACAACGACTATGCAATGTGGATGTTTGCGCATGTTGATATGTGTGCAGTACCAATGTAATCCAAATCACAATTAACTATGACATAATATCAGTTCTACCATGGGCATCTGCGCTGTGCTTTCCTGGGTACATGTTGATAGTGCCCACATATTTGCACTGTAACCTACTGTTAGTGTTACCCTTCTTTGTTGTACAATGGACTACTTCCAGCCCTGCTTACTGTAGCTTTGTTTGCATGCATGTTCTCTTGGGGTTCCCTGGAACACTGCTTCCACCTGCAATGCAGAGTTACAGTGCTTCTGTGGACTCCTAGTGACATCTGCATAGCGTACGATACGTATGTCAGGTTTACACATGACAGAACATCACTGTCTGTCCTGTTCGCATGTACGTTGCCTGTGACACATTGCACATGTCTTCCTGGCATTTACCCACATGTACAGTCATATATGTCAGTGCTATGAAATCAGTAGCAGTACACCCACACATACACACCTTCAGTGTGTTGTTCCCCATTGGCCCTATGTGTTGGTAATCACCATGGCAATCACACTTCTAGGGTAGTATGTGCAAAGGTAACCTGTGAATCACCTCTATGGTCCAGTTGTGGTTTATGTGAGTCATGTGACAATGTCACAGCTGCCACATGTATGCAATCAACCATCACCCCTGGCTAGGAATGTACAACACATGTGTGGGATGCCACCACATAGCCAATCTGTGGACTGAGCACTCTGAACCCAGTAATGCCATACCCTGTCAGGTGGCATGACATAATATAGTAACTACAATACCAGTCAGACATAGACCCACACTGACAGCAATCTGAACACACTGGGGCATACTTGGAGACTCAGAATAGCATCCTGCCTGACATCACACACCTCCGCAGCTGGCACACAGGCATACGTTACGTCGGAACAGAGCACATGCCACACATGGCACACACATCCCGTGTGCCACACACTCACAGCCTGTAGGGCTACACAACACACCTGCTACAGCTGTGTCAGGTACCTCTCTTGGCCGCTGCAGTAGGGTCCTGCTCAACAGGCTGTACATGGTGAAGGTTACAGTGATATGCCTGTGGGGCACTATGGTCCACCACAAAACACATGTATACAGGTCAGCCAGAGGCATGGACACATATGACTCAGTCATTGACCATGCCACTATGGATGACCTGAGACATACCTCCCTGGACTACATGATAGGGAACATAGAAGGGATCTGTCTGCATGTGGCACGGGCCAGTATGAGCCTGATCTTGGTTGCCATCATACCCTCACCAGGTATGCTACCACTATATGTAGGAAGGGTGTTCTATGTCTACATTCTTCTCAATCTCCAATGTCATTCATAGGGTATCCACTGGCTGTCAACGTGTGCTTACATGCAAGGGAAGCCACAATGATTTGCGAGGGGCAGCTTGCACGTGACACCCATGGGCCAATGTATATTGGCGAAGCCCCTTGATACACACATACTGCCTTATGCTGCAGGACACGGATTACATAGCCACCTCCGCGGGTATCACACAGGATAGGGCAGTAACAGTAATGCTACACAACACCAGCTGTGTACACCGCAAGATGCATGCACTGGACACTGTCCTCAGCATGGTGAACTGCAATGTCTGTGCAGTACCAGAGTCCTGATTCATGGCTCACAGGTGCAACCCATCACTGCCAGGTTATACCTCATACCATGCCTGTCGTCACCTACACATGTAACACACATGGACAGGGGGGGTGGTATCCCAAGGCACCACAGATACACACACCTCCAGGTTGTTGGCACAGCACAAAGCATCAGGGCCTATTCATGTGCAGCTAACAGTGTGTTGGGCTGCCTTCTGGTTCATAGCCTGGCACACACAACCCTCCCATACACAGGAAACCCACCTATCCTCCATAACAACACTGGCAATATGACAGTCTCAAGAACTGTCTTTATATGGCTGGACTGCATCCAGCCAAACATTGTGCGTGAGCATTACTGTAACTACAACACACTAGTTGAAGGGTTCCCAGCATGTTGTCACTGCATTGCAGTGAAATAACATGTTACCACTCCCACAACAGGTGGGAACATGCAGCACCTGTACATCGACTACATGTAGACTATATGGCCCAGACCAGATGTGTATCCCCTGCTGTAGGTATTTTACCATATACACCCACACTGTATAGACACATACCGTGTGCGGCCCCTGCACAGTAAGACACAGTCATATTGTTATCAATTGCAAATACCATTTATCCACTCGAGGCACGTGTCAGACATGGTAACTACTGCAGGTCACAGGTATTTATGTGTATATGTCACACACATACATCATGTGTGCATTGTCGTTGCTGGTTTAGGCAATGGCATGCATTGTTATGCACAAAGACCCACACAAGGTCATAATGTGTGACACAACCACACGTGGCAGTTGTGGCTTTCCAAAACATTCCTATCTGTACTCTGACAATGGTAATAGACCCAGTAGCAGAGCGCACTATTGGCATTACTGGCCAACTAGCCCTGTTTGGTTGTGCTGATAGTGTGGTGACATCCCCTGTGTTTACTGGGGGAATATGCAACATCTGCTGTATTGTAATATTTGCCAAAAGGATCTGTTCTGTCACACTTACATTTCACACACCCTACTACCCCCACACACACCCACACACACTTGCAGGATTCATACCCCTACCTAATTATGTCACGACACGTGAGAGAGACGCATTAGCAAACCGCACTATTCGGATTACTAAGAGGTTCCTCTTCTCTGGCTGTACTTATAGGGTGCTGACATCATCAGTGTTTGCAAAGGGTAATGTGCATCATGTAGTGTGATCTCCTGATTGCAAAAAAGCAGATGTCTTTCATACAGAATTGCACACACACAAACTCCCCACATCCAAACACACACACTTGCCATTTGCAGGTTTCAAACTCCTACCTAACTATGTTATGACACTGGAGAGAGACACAGTAACAGAGTGCGCTATTCGGATTACTGGGAGGTGTCTTTTCTCCAGCTGTACTTATAGGGTGCTGGCATCATCAGTGTTTGGAAAGGGTAATGTGCATCATGTAGTGTGATCTCCTGATAGCAAAAAAGCAGACGTCTTTCATACAGAATTGCACACACACAAACTCCCCACATCCAAACACACACACTTGCCATTTGCAGGTTTCAAACCCCTACCTGACTATGTTATGACACTCGTGACAGACGCATTAGCAGAGTGTGCTATTCGAATTACTGGGTGGTTTCCCTTCTCCTGCTGTACTTATAGGGTGCTGACATCATCCGTGCTTAGATAGGGGAATGTGCATCCTGTAGAGTGCTTTTACAGTTGCCAAAAGGGACATCTCCCTCACACAGACTTGCACACACATGAACCCCCCTCCACACACACTGGGCAGTTGCAGGATTCAAACCCCTATCTAGCTATGTTATGACACTCGTGACAGACGCATTAGCAGAGCGCGCTATTCGAATTACTGGGAGGTTTCCCTTCTCCTGCTGTACTTATAGGGTGCTGACATCATCCGTGCTTAGATAGGGGAATGTGCATCCTGTAGAGTGCTTTCACAGTTGCAAAAAGGGACATCTCCCTCACACAGACTTGCACACACACGAACCCCCCCCCTCCACATGCACTGGGCAGTTGCAGTATTCAAACCCCTACCTAACTATGTTATGACACTCATGACAGACACATTAGCAGAGTGTGCTATTCGAATTACTGGGAGGTTTCCCTTCTCCTGCTGTACTTATAGGGTGCTGACATCATCCGTGCTTAGATAGGGGAATGTGCATCCTGTAGAGTGCTTTCACAGTTGCCAAAGGGACATCTTACTCACACAGACTTGCACACACATCAACCCCACTCACACACACACACACACACACACACACACACACACACACACACACACACACTGAGCAATTGCATGGTTCGAACTCCTACCTACCTATATTATGACACTTGAGGGAGACGCATTAGCAGAGCTGCTAGCCGAATTACTGGGCATCTGGTCTGCACCTGCAGTATTTATAGGGTGCTGACATCTTTATTTCTACAGAGGTATGTACATCTAGTACTACCTGTCAGGTGGGGATAGCATATATATGCATTTGCAGCCACCTACGTCAGGGTCAGATATGCACATCGCACTGGCAGGTTATGTTCTATACCATGCTTTCTGACCACAGGACCTGTAACACACAACACAACCAGTCCAGAACACCACTCCCACATCCAGGACACACACTTAGCTTCCCTGGGAACAGTGCCGGGATATGCAGGTGTTCACATACACCATTCCAGTTGTTAACATCAGGTACAGGCATATTGTGTGTGGGAACTACACAGGTCTCTACCACTTTACCCTACAGCCACTACAAGTTGTGGGTCCATGTGCTATGGCAGAACCACACACCACAGCCACATGGGGGAATACATAGTTCACCTGTCCATCTGCAACATGGGTACTCACTGTTCCACACCAGAGGTAGACCACCATTGTTGATATCTGACCATACCCACCTTTCCCTGGACATCCATATCCCATCCCCACCCCCAGGCAAGGTTGTCACTGCACACAAACTGTGTTTAGCACAAGCAGACTCTACACTTGTGAAGACTGGGGTGGACGACTTCAAAGGACCCATGCTGGGGGACTATACTGGCCACTCTGCATAATCCTTGACAATTGCATTCTATGAGCATGTGTAAGGTTTGCATTGATCATGCTATCCCACATATACCCATGACTGCTCCACAACAAGACACCTGTCAGGTGTACACCAGCCATATATGGGCCGTCCAACAGACAGAGTGAGCTAATACATTGCAGAGCTGTAGCCCACAGAGGGAGGACATCTGTGAACAGTTCCAGCACGACACGTCATTCCCACATAATCATCACAACACAGTGTTGACAGTGGAATTGTCCAGACAATGCAGATCGGGCTCCCCTCAGTCTGTTATTGACAGCCACTTACTGTTAGAGGTCCTCAGCAACCCTCTTCCAGCACACACCAACAACATGGCTGTGGCTTAGCACATTCAAACCCTGGGATCTCCGCTGTGCCCCTGCTTGACAGAGGCACAGCTCACTAGCCTCACATGTTGCCTTGTGTGACCTACTTTACAGTGGCACAGTAGCCTACTGTACTGGGGATGCAGATGCCAAGCACACTCTGGCTAAGCTGTCATTCCCTAGGGCAACAAGCCTAGTACTGACCTCTACACCCATATGTTCAATTGTCAGATGCACAATATTTGTTGTGCTGTTCTACTGTTTGCAGGTCTTGATTGCCATAGCATTCCCTGTTCCTATGAACAACTTGTGTATCTGTGGAAGATGTTTGACTATGAGGGCGATCCACTATATCACTTATGTCTCTGTAGTCATTTACTGTGTGCACTGGGCAGATTGCTGTGTTGTGGTTGGTTCCTGGAATGACACGTACAAATACCAGATATGTGTGGCCAACTGCTAAACGGAGATATGGCCTAAGTGTGTGAGCATGCCCAGTTCAGCCTTTCCATGGCATGTTGTCTGACATATGCCTCATTTATCAAAGTGTGCGAGCATGCCCAGTGTGAGCTTTCCATATGTTGCACTCTGAAGTCCACCACATATTTGGGTGTGTGTGAACTTCAACAATATCTCACGTTTATGGTTGTGTGTTGGGTGTCATGTTGTGTACTAACTGGCCAACTGCTTCGTGTCTGCTCAACAGGGATTATACTGTGCCTGCAGGGATTGCATGGGATACTTTGCATACAGTTGTCAACATCCTTTCATAATGACCTAACACTGTAGTACCGTATAGTGTACTGGTTCAGTACTTTCACTGTGGTGGACAGTATTCTGGGCTTTAGTCCTATCACTGCTTGACATCTTCATAGTGAGCACAACAGACTGTGTAGGGGCCAGTTGTGCACATATGACCATGTTGCATTATGTTCAGATATGGACTACCTACACCAGGCTCGTCCAACATTGGTAGTGTATTCCACAACATAGGTGGACATTGGCAAACACTAGCGATGTTCCCTAGGCCATTTCTGATGCTAGTCACAGGGTGTGTTTGTCCTTTGACACACATTGTAACTGGGGTTTGCCATGACATATGTCATGGTTAGTATACTGTGCCTCCGTCTACCTCTGACATAACAGTGATACCCAGGGTTAACCTACCATCTCCCATCCACTCATCGGGATTCCTCTTGAGGGGTGTCGATAGGTGACTCTCTGGCTAACCTGTACCGGGTGTTTTCTCAAGAGTGAGGGTGCCTTCTGTGTTATGGATCATTCTGTACAGCTTGTCCTATGTATGTCAGTGCTGGGGTTCAGGTCTCTCATGTGCATAGCTCACTGCCATTCAGATTGTACAAGGTGCAGCATGTTCATTGATTCCAGCTTGGACGTGGCTTCATACATCAGGCACAGCATGCCTCTGGCTGGGCAGTATGGTAGTGTGTGGAGCTGCAGTTTGTTTACTCAGGCAACACATGGCATCTGTTCATGCTCTTTGCTACTCCTGGTGGGGTACTGTTGTGGACTTTACAGTTGATGGAGGTGTCTGCTGAGGTATATCCCACAGGGGCTATTGTAGTAAATTGTGACGCTGATGAAGGATGACTGCAGAGCCACAGTGACCTCCCCTTATCTACATCTGACAACCTTAATGATTGGGTGGGTATATGGTATGTTTCTGCGAACACTACAGCCACATGTTTGTCCAGTGCAGGATATCTATCACCTTGTGTCCCCAGGTCTCTCAATACATGTTAGGTACGTAATGGGTTAACACATGTGTGGTAATTTGTGGGCACTTACTGTATATCCACGATGGTTGTCTATACACAGTTCTGCAATTAGCTTGCTGACATGGCTATGGCTCCAGTTGTCTGTTTCTAGGTGGCCCTTTTGTGGGTTGCTTGTGTCAGCTGGGGGTCGGATATGGTGGGCTGTTTGTACTCCTCTGCATACATATTCAGTCACAGTCCTTCCATGTTGGCCTATACCTATGGGACATATATACGGAACGGGGGGCATCCTAGGACCAAGCCTTGTGGGATGCCACTCATATCTGCTTTGTAGTCTGACATAGATGCAGCATGTCTGACCATGTCAGTTCTGTCCTTGGTCTGGTTTGAACCCCTCTACTGACATAGGGGTATATATTTAAGCTGGTGAACATATCCATACTGAACTCGTAGGGTATTGCCTGGAAGCATATGCACGGTCCAGCTACGCTGTGTGGACCACATTGCCCTCATCAATGACCTTAATGACTGTTTCAAATGGGTCAAACATGTTTAGGGGCAGGATCTGCAGTTACGACAGCCACACTGTGTAGGGTCCGGTATCAGTAGGTCCACAATAGCTTTATGTCTGCGGTACATACTGATCCTTTCCATAGCTGTACAGACCAAGCTTGTCAGGATCCTGGGGTGGTAGTTTGCAGTATCCATTCAGGCAACACCTTTGTTGTGAGGGACCACTGTTGTTGTACACTGCTCTTTGGGTACATATCCTGTGGTAAGGCTGACATTGGGCAGTAGTGTGATTTGGCATTCCATTATTCTTGGAGTCCATGTTGGCCTCAGCCCAGGACACCATCACATACCTTTGCTGCTGTGTGTTTTGCTTTGCAGATGATGGCTGTTACCTCAGCATCTGCAATGTCAGCGGACCAGCAGTCTGTTGGGATAGATATTTTGCATTCTGGGGGGAGGGGGGTTTGCACTGCACCTTTCAGGTTGTATGTTGACAATATGTGTGTGTGTTTGGTATGTTGTTTGTAATATCTGTGTGATTCAGAGCATATCTGTGGATTCCCAACATGGTTCCTACCATCAGTTAAGTAAGCCTTGTGATTATCCTTAGTGTCCTGTACAATTTGTATCTTCATAGGTTCATGGGCTCATACTAGGCTATCCACCCTAGGGCATTAGTAAGCCAAGCCAGAGTGTGTGTGTCTTTCACCGCCCCTTGCTATGTGACTATTATGGCCATTTATGATTTTCTTTACTGTGCCTCTGTCTGGTCGTGACACAGTGAAGACCCCCCAGTGTACATATACGATCATCCATCCACTTGGCAATATTCCTGTTGAGGGGTGTCAGTGAGGGTCTCTGCCTAACATGGATTGGGATCCTGTTTCTGGGTGTGGGGAGCCTCTGGGTTATGTATCTGTCCCTCCAGCACATCCTATTTCATTATATGTTGGGGCTGACATCTGTCACTCTCACAGCTCCAATGGCTTTTATTTCCTGTGGTAGAGCATGTCCATTACTCCTGTGTTGGACATGGCCTTGTACAACAGACATACAATGCCTCTGTGTAGGCAGTCTGTGACTGCATTCAGCTGGGGTGTCTACAGCCAGGCAGCATATGACATATATTTGACACCCTTTATCCTCTTGGTGGGGTACCTTTGAGGTCTTCCGAACCGCTGCAGGTGTCACGTACGGTACATCCCATATGAGTCATTGTACTAGATTATGGGTCTGATAAGGGAACAGTACAGGGGCACAGTGTCCTCTGTTGATGTAGATGTGAATCCTTTCATGATACGGTGTCCAATATCGACAATCTTCCTAGCCACATTGGCATTGTGAGTGTCACATGACAGATTACTGTCGACTTGTGTCCCTAGGTCCCTGATTACTCCTTACATACATAATGGTTTACCACCCATGTGGTAATTTGTGAGTACCTTGTCTGGTATTTGGTGGGACATTCATACTGTCTAGTGTCTTCAGGATGTCTGGGTGGAGTTCTTGTGTGTGAGAGTGTGGTCTGTCGCATGCTACAGACTGTACAGCAGTTTTGACTACACTTAGGTGCACATGGGTGGTCTCCGCTGCTTTGTGCATTGTCAGTTACCTGGCCGTATGGGTGTCTGTGCTGCATATGGATACTCCCCCTCCTTTGATGTTTTGGTCCAGGTGTTGGGGCCATAACGCATGATATGCGGTATAACCTGGTAGTGCTGGTGTGCTATCAGTAGGCTTGCAGCAGGCTTCTGTCACTGCACAGACATCAATGTTCTCCATACTGGGAAGTGCCTCAGGGGCATGCATATTGCAGTTTACACATCTGGCATTGTTCAGCATTACCCTTATGTTTCTTACCACTTATGTTTTCTAGGGTGGTGAGTAGTCTTTTTGGCCTTGCCTACGTACGGCTCTATGGAGGTGGCAAAGGCCTTATCCAGTATCCAGATGCCCAGGGGTAACAGGTGCAAGCCATCCCTGGAACAGCAGCATGGTTTGTCATGCATGACATCTCAAGCAGACAGACATTAGACCCTCTTGGACTGACAGCTGTAACTGTGCCACCTGTTAAAGCTGATCATTCTGTGTTTGTACTGTGGCATCATTCTTGGTGAGGGTTGGATGCTGCAAACGGCCAGTGTCATACCGGCCTGGGGTACATACTCAGAGAGCTCATCCATGTCTCTTTTCATGTAGTCCAGGGAGGTGCATCTCAGGTCATTCACACCCGCATGGACAATGAGTGCATCATATTTCTGCTTGCTTTGGGGTGACCTGCGTACTTGTGTTTTGTGGCATATTGTGGCAGCCTACAGGCAGCTTACTATACCCTTTCCCTTGTTCAGTCTGGTGAGTGGGACAGCAGTGTGTCTGCCTATACAGACACCTATTACAACTGTATCAGGCATGTTGTTTCTCCTTCTGGCCTGTGACTGTTTGGCACACCAGCTTTGTGTACTATGTGTTGCATGTGCTATGTTTGGAGGCTGTGTTTGCTTGGGATCTGCTTTGAAAGCTTCTGTTGGTGTGGTGTGTTTGTAATTGGGCCTCCGGGAATGTTTTTCTGTGTTTATGTGTTTGGTTTACAGTTGTGATAGGTCTATGTGGGACTGGGTTTGTGGTGTATGTGGATACCTTCTCCTCCTGACTAGTTTTGACAGTACTGCATTGGGGGAGCTCAGCCTCCGGTTTGGATACATGGTTGCATCTCTCACATATATTTGTATTTATTGGGGGGAGTTGTGGGTTGTCTGTGTACTTGGGGCAGGTGTCACATTGCCTCTGGATTCACAGATTCTACTTGTTGTGGCTGGCCTTAGTGGATTGTATGTGTGGACATATTTTATTGCCATACTACTGATCAGTGATTACTTCCCTTTTTATGTTTGCTCTATCATGTAGTAGCTTCCTCATTCTCTTGCATGGTTTGGTAATGGCTGGAGTCCAGCATGCCAGATGCCTGCGTGTATGGCATTGTGTCTTGTTGTTATTTGTGATTGCATACTCCAAGCATTCCTGGCTGTGTTCATGGAATGCCTGTATAACATGTTTTGCGGTGTGTCCCATATTCTGCACTTGCACAGGTCCTTTCGTGGATTGCACATCGGTTTTGAGGGGTGCAACCTATGCTTTACACATGTTTTTCACTGTGGTTTTCTGGCCAGGGACTGTGGTCAGGATGTGTATATGCAGTGTGATTACTCTATGGTCTGGTCTTACCAGTGAGGAATACACTTCTCATCTTGCCATCCAGTAAACATGTTGCTGATTATCACATCCAGTATGCTTACCCCTCTTGTGGGAGTGGTACGTTGTTCCTGGGCATTTTGGTTTATGGATTCTGGGAACTTTTCTCCTACTATGTTGGTGCTAGTATAATGCTCCCAGTGTATGTCTGGGTATTTTCAGTCAAGCAATATAATGTGGTTTGGGGGGCTTGATATATTCATGTATTTCAACATAGGCCAGGTGCAGTTCCTGGTATTAGGACAGTAGTCTGCAGCAGGCTATATACTAGGAGGCAGTTTTAGCCATTGGTATTTGACCATGGCTAATCCATGCTGCTTCTTGTTGTGGTACCAACATGGGGGTGTGGTTATCCTTGACATTTATTGCTAGTCACCCTCCTTTTGTAACTTGTTCCATGTTTTGCGGCTGTACAGCACAGTATGAGGTGGGACCTGGTAGTGTTAGGATGCTGATGTGAGCCTTGACCCAGTTTTCTATTACAGGACTGATATCTACATTCTCCATACTGTGTGCGTTTACACTGCACAGATCTTGCTGTTTAGACTTCTGGCATTGGGTAGCATTACATCTAGGTTCCTATCCCTTGTGGTACCTATGAAAGTGGGTTTGTGTTTTGAGACTTACCTATTCAGGGCATGCTGTGGGTACTGACAGCCTTTGCCAGTATCCATGGGGCCTGGACTGATAGGTGCACGCCACCCCTAGCAGGTGGTGCATCATGTCATGCTCCGCATGTCTTCCCAGGCTGGAACACATTGGCTCCCCTTTGACTACCTGCATTACTTCAGCCAGTTATTGCTATTTATCATCCCATCATCATTTTGTGGCTTCATGCTTGGTGAGGGTGGATGTTAGTCAGGGTCCTCAGGTGTGCATATAGTACATGGTGTTATATTACTTAACACATGGCATTCATGCCTCAGGTGGTGCTGCAAGGCTGCCTCTGTTGGATGCGCATATTACACTCCCTGTACATGTTTGTGAGCAGGCCATGTCATTTTAGGCATCCCTGTTATTATTTGAGTGAGTCAGAGGGGGTATCATTCCCAGGGTTCCTACTGAGCCAATGTATGTGCTATCCGTTGCCTCTTTGCCAAGGCCAGGGCATACTGGGCACGCCTCCTTCTGCCTACTGGGGCAGGCTCAGGTTGTTCCTCCTCTGAGTCACGCTCTGCCTGTGATGGCCTTGGCAATGGTGGGGGACTGTTTGGCCTGGCCCTATGCTGGTCCTGCTGCAGCTGTTTTCACAAGATCATATTATGTAGCATAGCACATACCATGACAATTTGGGTACATGTAGTTGGTGTGTACTGCAAGGCTCCACCAGATGTGTCCAGAAACCAGAACCGTGACTTGAGCAGCCCAAACACATGCTCTATTACATTACGTGTTTGTGCCTGTGCCTCATTATGGCGTTCCTGTTCAGGTATGTGTGCGTTTCTGATGGGTGTCATCAGCCACGGCTCCAGTGCATAACCTGCATCCCCCACTAGGTGTCCGTGTGGGATGTCCCCATTGGCAAATGTCTGGTACAGCTGCGTCAAATGCCAGATGTGGGAATTATGGTAACTCCCAGGGCAGCCAGCACACACATTCATTATTATGCCCTGGGCATCACACATGACCTGGCAGTTGATGGAGGGGAGGCCCTTGTGGTTAATGTAGGCCCTACCCTGCTCACCGGCAGGTGCTTTGATGCGTATGTGCGTGCAGTCTATTGCACTCACTACCTCAGGGTATTCCGCTATTTGCTGGAAGAGACGCATATTGCTGGCCAATACCTCACGGGCATTGGGGAAATATACATGATCACCGACATGTGCTGACACGGCATCCAGGAACTGGTGCAGTACCCTGGAGGCTGATGCCTGTGATATCCCCATCATATCACCAGTTGGTCTCTGGAAGGTACCTGTTGCTAGTATTCTTAGGCCAACACATACCTTGGTTTCCACTAGGATGGGTTCCCCTCTGTTGGTTCTGTGTGTGAGGCGTGGCCTGCACAGCTCAACTATTTGCTGCAGGAGCTCTCTGTCCACTCTATAGCACTCTACTAACTCCAGCTCATGTAACCCATGGTAGGTGACCCTGGGCCTGTACACTCTTCTCCGTCTCCTCACTGTGGGTTGTCTGGCACCATCTGCATTGTCACCACCCTCAGCAAGTCACCTATGTCTCATTATGACAGCTATGGCAGCCCCTAACATTTCTGCTCTGAGTGAAGCTTTTTCAGTTTTCACTTCTATTAGCTTACTCTTGTCTTGCAGTGTCTCTTGAGAGAAACATCCTGCACTGCTGTTTGCAGAGTTTTAAGTGCTGGACTGGGCTACTATTCTGCCTGTGTAATTGCCTGCTTCTAATTGTTTTCACCTGCTAGCTCCAGCAGTATTCCCTGCTAGCTTTCTACTAATTCTGTTGCTTCCTTTTTCCTTTCTGTTTCCTCAGGGGGGAGCAGCGTGCATACCAGCAGAAACGCACTCACAGTGGCTTACACGCGCGCACACATGCTTACACTGTTCAGGATCTGCCTATTCAGGTTAAAACGCACGCACACCAGCGCAAACAGTCTTACAAGTCTGCCAACAGGCTCCCACATGCTCAGTCTGCCCTACATGCGCGCACACCAGCGCAAACAGTGTCAAACATCTACCAACACGCTCCCACATGCTCAGTCTGCCTTACACGCACACACACTGCCCTACTCGCGCTTCATGGCACGCGTGCAAGATGCACACCCAGCAAGAAACTTTAGTGTAAGTAACAGTGTATACCTTCCATTTCTTGACTTTCCCAGACTTATCTTGTGGCACTCCTCTTTCCCTGATCTGTGTCTGTCATCTGTCATGTTACACTGACCTCCAATGAACTGCATTTCTTTCTACCATTCCCCCCTGTGATATCACCTATCTCCTACTCTATTCCTCCCCTTATGTATCTCTTACACTACTCAGACTGTGCTCATTTGCTATGTGACTGTGGGATTCAGTATCCTAACCCTCATTTACATCAGATTGCCTACTAATGCTTAGTTACATGTCTTAGACTCAGCTTCCCCTAGCAACCACTACACGGTGGCCATGTTGTTTTGGTCTGCTGGTCCCTGCATTGTCATTCCATGTATTGCATAAAACCCACATTTGTGGGTTTATAACCTTCATTTTATGTTTTATACAGCGCAGCCCGTTTGTGCAGGGCTGCGCTGGGTTTAAACATCGTCGATCGCCGAAAAAATATATATATATATTTTTAATATTTGCATCGGGTACCTTGCCAATGGCCACATATTTGGCCATTGGCATGCTGCCTGACACATATGCACCCTTTATTTGGAGCTGACATGGCTCCATTAGATTTTTGAGAAACGTACTCAGTTGTCAACTGAGTACATTTCTGCAGCTAAAACGTCTCTTACACGGGCTGGTTTCTGCTTCGTGGATCGCTAATATACCTCATTTGCATACCTTTCGGCTGCAAGTGAGGTATTTAGCATATCCACACCCAGTCCGTGTAAGAGACCTTTTAGCTGGTCTCTTACACGGAGTTTAGGGCTGTTCCTGGATCGCGAGGCTTGCATGGAGTGTTACACGTCTCTTACACTCCGTGCAAGCCTTTGTGAATCCTGCCCATTGTTTATTACAAGAGATCTGTGGATGATATGCATTTTTCACATGGCAAGGTACATCAATAGAGCTGCAATTTTATATTACATATTTAGAGAACACTCTTGTCTTTTTTGAAAATTATATTGCGTATATCCAGACAGGGCATTGATTTCTTAGATGTTAGGCTACAATGGCTTAACAAGAAGCTGGAGACAAGAACTTTTAGGAAGAATTGTAAAAAGAATAGTTTTTTGGAAAGGAGCAGTATGCATCTTGCGTATGTATTTAGAAATGTATTGAGAGGGCAGGCCTTGTGTGTATCTAGGCTAACCAGTAATGATGCTACTCTTTCAGTTCAAATAGAAAATCTTTAGAAAAAATTCATGGATAGAGGTTTAGTGAAGCTGAATATAAATTTAATTTTAAGACAGTTACGGATGAGAGGTAGAATAAGGGGAATCCTTATTTCTCTAACAGGGATGGCTCACAGGTCAATGTATTGAATAAGTTTAAACCTGAAACATGTAGGATTTGTCTGCTGTTTACATCAGATAACAAACATGTTTTGAATATTCTACAGAACAATTGGCATGCTTTAACAGCAGATGAAAATATCAGTATAATAGTAGGTCCTTGACCTATGATTACATTTAAGAATGTGAAATCTTTAAAAACGGCATATATGTAATAAAACAGGTGTATCTATGACCTAGGTACATTCGAAGACAACAGGTACTTTTACTTGTAAGCATTGTAATTACTGTAGTTTCATCTCTAGTGATATATTTATATAACCCATGACAGGTAGGAGATATAAATTCAATCATTATGCTGACAGTTCAACTCCTAATGTTGTTTATTTGGCTAGAGACTACTGCCTGTTTAACATGTGTGTGGTAATGGCTATTCTGCATGTTATAATACAGACATTACAGTACTCTGTCCATGAGGGAACCCCATCTGTAGGGCCATCTGTGAACTGGTCTGTGTGTGCAACCATTTGTTTCTCGTGTTACACACTGAACACACTTCTGTGCACAGCAGAAGAATGGTGTGAGGATTGCAGACAGTAGATGATGATAGGGGTGTGTTACTGCCATCGCATCCCTGACTGGACATGTGTCACATGAGACAGTGGTATGACTGATACTGTGTGGGATTCCCAGTGACAAGCCAATGATGGGCAACTGTTCATAGCTGCAGTCACACATCTACTACACATTGTACAGTTGACATGTGGTATATATGCATGTGTTGTGCTCCCTCTGTAAATGTATACCATCTGTTGTGTTGGGTTGCTGGTGATAAGTATGCATACTGTCATAGGTAATCCTGTATGCTGTTGTCTATCACTAAGCCATATGTGGGTTTAAAATGCAACACCATAGGCTGAATGGGTTGATAGGTCCCAGCAGATCCTCATGTCCCACTTCAGCTGACCATGGCACCGGGCACTAGCACATCTGGGGCTCAGCCATTAACATCAACCTCTGTTGGCTCTGCACCACCTTCTGGTGGTACCACCACTGAGGATGGAGCATGTCCCTCTTGGGAGTGGGACCAGACAGGTGCATATCTGCTGCCGTGCAGTCCCGGACGTGCTGCGTTGGTGGCTCCCTAAGGGGTTATGAAGCCAGATACGGCAGTTCAAGGGTGGAGTGTCACATTTACAGGGTGATGCTGCCCCTCCTGGACAGCCCCCAGCACTGCCTCCTTTGCAGCTGTGTAGGTGAAGTGGCATTTGCCCATGGCTGGGGACCTCCGTCCCAATGTTCCCATGGGCTTTTGAATGCCAAAGACCCATCCCCATCCTGGGTGTACCCCCCCCCCACATGTGTCATATACCAACCCTGTATGCTGTCATTTCTGTGCTCCTACCTATCCTCCAAGGCCATACCTACACTCCTTCCCCAACATCTGACCTTCACCTATGGACACATAAGGCCATTCAGCTCCTAGGACACCATCTGCCCTATACAAAGCTGTCCATTACACACACGTGCCCACTGGACACATGAAACCCTTGTAATATGCATCATAACATACTACTGTTATCCTCACCCCTGTCCCTCAGGCACACGATCCTGGTATGCACATCACTCCTATATGGTCCAGGTACACATGAGAAGGATGACCCCATTGTATGCAAAACACTACTGGTCCCTCTATGGTTACCCCATTTACCTTTATCATAATGATAATGTTGCACACAGCACATTGCAGGAGTACTGTTCACACATAATGACTGGACAGGTACTGTTGTGTTAATGTACATTACATGCACAGAGTGATGTATGCGGCCAATGTACAACGATTTGAGTGTATGACTGACACATGTCTGCCTGAGGGATTCTTGAGATTATATAGAGCAACACCACTACATAATACAGGCATCGCTGGTGTTTCCCGTTTCATTCATTTGTAATGCTTTGTTGCCACATGGTATGTTCCTGATACATCTCTATATATGTATGTACCTATATGCTGGACATAAACACTCACATGTACATCTACATGATGGGATACATTCCTATACTGTTGAATGACTGTGCTGTATGATATCCTCTGGTTACAGCCTCTTACACTTGATCAGCCTCTACATTGCTTAACCAGCGCAATACTCGCATACTGGTAGCCAAACACGCTTACACCCACTTGATCCTGCACTTGCTAATGCACCGACATTGGTGTTTGCATCTGTCACTCACAACCCTTGGTGTGAGCGAGGACCACAATATTACCTTGTGATGCCTATTATATCAGACTATATGACTACAGTATCGGAATTGGCCGCCCAGTAGGTGACGGCATTGCATTCAACTGTACGGAATCAGTGACCTGTCCAGTGACACAATCATATTTGTGTGTACCTCATACAATGCGCTCCCACCTTGTGATGCCTATTACATCAGAATACATGAATACAGTATTGGGAATGGGCTGCCTATTAGGTGGTGGCATGGCATTCGACTGTACGGAATCAACGGCCTTTCTGGTGAATCATTCATATTTGTGTGTTCCTCTTACAATCTGCTCCCACCTTGTGATGCCTATCACATTAGACTACATGACTACAGTCATAGCCGGCCTTAGGCATAGGCCAACTAAGCGGCCGCCTAGGGCACCGCTTTAGTGGGGGCACTTTACCAGTATTTATTCGGTGTAGGTAGACCAGGATGGGGCACTGGGTGGTGTGGTGGGGGTGCCATTGTGCCCTCTGCCTAGGGCACCAGTTGACCTAAGGCCACTCCTGACTACAGTATCGGGAATGGCTGCCCATTAGGTAACGGCATGGCATTCGACTGTACGGAATCAGCGGCCTGTCCAGTGAATTAATCATATTTGTGTGTTCCGCATAGACTCTGCTCCCATCTGGCTGATACATGGGAACCGAGACCCTGCATTACAAACAAGTAGTTGGGTTGTGGTAGTCACATCCATCGGACGGGTCATGCTACCGCATACCTATTATAGGTTTG
Organism: Protopterus annectens; assembly: GCF_019279795.1. Classification (NCBI taxonomy): domain Eukaryota; kingdom Metazoa; phylum Chordata; order Ceratodontiformes; family Protopteridae; genus Protopterus; species Protopterus annectens. Next base: position 1,014,981,806 of record NC_056729.1, read on the forward strand.
CCACCTTCTAAATTGGCCAAGGTAGGACTTTAGGGTTACCACCTGTCCCACTTTGCGAGGGACACTGCAAAAATAATCAAGACATAGCACATGTCCAGATTACAGGACATTATTATATTCTACATTTCATTAATAATTGCATACAACAGTTATTTTATATATATGACACTTCTGTATGTTAAGTGTAGTAGCATAAGCAATTCAAATGCAACTAGAGTAAGCTTTTATTTGTGCAAATAAGTGTAATCCTGTACTATGCATGGTTGTCGGTATGTTTAGTCCTAGAATGTCTGACATTTCTACAGAACATGCCCCACTCTGTCCATTTGGAAAGGTGGCAGCCTTATAGGACCTGTATGTAGAGACGTCAGACTTTGCAGGGCAACACACCCACAGCCAGTAGAAAGGGGAGTACTTCACTGCTTTTCCTAAATAAAAGGTTACTCTTGTACCATTATAGTTGCTTATACTGTTAACTATAACATTTAGGCATTTCAGAGGAACATAATTGTTTTATGCTACTACTACAGACAATATAGGTAATCTTTGCCCTAAATCACAGGACATTTGCCTTAATTACAGTTATTATGCAGGACACAACTGCCCAAAGGGGAGTGTCCCTTGCAAAGGTGGACAGGTGGTAACTCCAACCCTATTATTCTATCTTACTTTCTAAGGTAGTCAGCAGAACATGCGCTTTCTCTCACTATCAGACCTTTCATACGAATGGGGAAGAATGATCACTGAATCAGGGACACTGCATAACGACCTCAGGGACACATTTAGAAGGTTGGTGCTATTAACCTGACACATTGACGGACACAGAGCACATATGTATTCATACTCATACACATTGTCTGAGGTACATGCTGTTTATGACTCTTACATGTTGTCATTATTCATTACGTGTATTCCGCTACCTTTCCTCCTAATATTACTAGTTCTAGGAGGGCTTAGTTGGGACTGTGTTAGATTCTGATTCGTAATCACAGACATCCCTGGTAATCGGGGACAGTTCAATTATATGGTCCCTGTGTGTTCCCCCAGTGGTTTATGGACTGTCCAGTAGATGTGTTTGTAAGGTTTGGGAGGTATGGGTGTCTGCTATACCCACATTGGAATATTACTTACACCCACAGGGCGGTCTTAATACATGTCTGCCAGTCAACACCTGCCTGCCTAGCCCCATAATCGCATACCCATAGTTCCCCACCTGCCACTACTCTACAGCACTCATCCTTACTGTGGGCGCATGTGGCCGCAGGTGGGATATGAACACACCCCTACACACTGCCCACTCTCCCCATGTCGAGACACATGTACGTTTTTTC
>NC_056729.1:1014985636-1015065636 GCF_019279795.1 Protopterus annectens
CATGGTGCATAGTTTCCCGAATGCACGTCTCATCACTTCACATACACAGCCGGCACCCATTTACCTGTTGGGAAAACCACACTACTACACATGCGCCATTCCCTATTCCCTACTGCTCTGGACTCGTGCCGCATGTTGACTCACTCCGAGGATATTCAGACCTCCAAAGCCTATAGTCCTGGCACATACATGTGCTCGATTGTCAGGGTGTTCATATGGTCTTTCGGGTTTAGGCTTGACCAATTGGGGACCAGGACTGCCCTGTACCTAGTTGAAAGTCAGACTTAGCACAGGGAGATTGTTCGTTCAACTTTTAGCATCCTTCCTGTGGTTGGGGATGCAGAGGTGTGCTCACCTATGGCCATCCTGATATATAACAGCACTAACTATTACGGGGATTTCTTATATTGTGAAAATGTTCATTCTTCATATCTACATATGTATATATATATATATATATATATATATATATATGTGTGTATATATCGGTCTGTACATACACATGCAAATACACCTACATGCTTATTTACATTTCCCATACCCATACTTTAGTTTTATGCCTACATATAAGCTTTTATTGTTATAGCGGTGTAGTTGCTTATTCTGTTTCATTTACTTGCTTATTCCGTTCCTTGTAACATATAACACGTTAACATAGACTGGAACACTATTAATACTGTCAATCCCTCCTCTCATATTAACCTACATGGTTTCTCACAAACTATTACCTCAACTACAAGAGTCAATAAGCCCAGTAAGAAAGAGAGTATATTAGACTGGATACTCATAAATAAAGTTAAGACACAATATAAGGTAGGTACTATGCCAGACGACATCAGCGACCACTGCCTAACCTACATTACTAGACAAAAATCAGAATATGTTAACCTCGCAAATACAAGGCTAATTCGATCTGTCAAGCACTTTAACATAGACCTTTTTAAAGCTGAACTGAGAGCATGTAAATGGAATTGCTTAAAATCACTCCCCCTGGAGGAAGCAGTATTATTCTTTAATTCTACATTCTTATCCATACTTGATTCACATGCTCCAGAACGCTCTATTAGAGTAAAGACCAAATCTGCCCCATGGCTGACCACCAATACTAAAAAACTCATGCTTGCTAGAAACAAAGCATGGACAAAATGGAGATGCAATAAACAAAACCCTGATTTAGTTAATTTCCGCCAGCTTCGAAATTTAGCGAAAAACAATAATCTCTGACAAGAAAAACTTCTACTGTAAACTTCAGGAAACTCATATTAACAACCCTAAACAGTTCTGGTCATCAGTAAATAGACTTCTTTCCCCAGGAACTGCTAAAACTCCTTCCCACCTAATGCTGACCCAGAAACCCCTCTCCAGACTGCTAATGCTTTCAACTCTTTTTTTCTCTGAAACTATTCAAACCCTAGCCAAACAAATGAACCCTAACAACTCTCATATACCATCTAACATAACTACCTCTTCCTTCAACTTCTCTCTAAAACCTATATCTACCTCTTTCATCTACAAACTCATTCACAAACTGAAACCCTGTACCCCTTCTGCTGACAAGCTCCCTTCTCTTTTCCTTCAGAAAGCTGCCAAAGAAATTGCATATCCTATATCCTTACTTATCAACAGAACTATCCAAGAAGGAACCATCCCTGATATCTGGAAAGTCTCCTATATTATCCCACTGCATAAAGGTGGTAACTCCCTTGACCTTTCCAACTTTAGACCTATTGCCCTTCTTTCACCCCTAGCAAAAATCATGGAAAAATGTATTCATCAGCAACTTGTACACCATCTCTCTCTTCACAGCATAATAGCAAACTGCCAGCATGGTTTCAGACCCCATCACAGTACCACCACTGCCCTTCTATTCTTTGTAGATACTATCAACAAAAATCGAAACAACAATACTCTCTCTTCTGCTCTTTTCATTGATCTCGCTAAAGCTTTTGACATGGTCAACCACTCTCTCTTAATTAACATTCTTGACTCTCTCCCTTGTGATAAACTAGCCACTAATTGGTTTAAATCTTATCTTAACAACAGACAACAAGCAGTAATATGGGAAAACCATATCTCATCTCTCTTGCCCATTTCCATCGGAGTTCCCCAGGGCTCCATTCTGGGTCCACTTCTGTTCTCCCTCTTTATTAACGATCTTCAGACTGCTATCCCACAAGCAACCTGCATACAATATGCAGATGATTCTACCCTTATCTGCTCAGCACCTTCCTCTACTGAACTGAGCTCATTGACCCAAAATACCTTTAACTCAGTAGAAACTTGGTTTTCTAGACGGTTTCTCCTACTAAATGCAAAAAAAAACTAAACTTCTCCTCTTCTCCCCCACCACTCTGTCCCCCCCTTTAAACTTTACCATTTCTTCTAATAATGGCACTATCATCTCACCTGATCCAACTACTAAACTTTTAGGAATAACCATTGACAATAATCTTTCCTTCGATCAGCACATTAACAACACTATCAAGGTTGTTAATAGAAAAATTGGATCCCTATATCGTATCAAACCTTTTCTAACCCCAGCAACAAGAACCAAAATTGCACAATCTCATCTCCTATCTACTCTCCTATATGCTTCCCCCATTTATACAAACCTCAAGAAAAACAATCTTAACAAACTTGCAACTTGCTATAATAACATAGCTTCGCCACTAGTAACCCCTTTAGGACCCACCATTGTATAAATCTAAAACAACTTGGCTGGCTCGAATTTCAAAACTACCTACAAATTCCTCAACTCACTATAGCCCAAAACATATTACACCTACCTGACAACACCCCAATACTCTCTCAACTTCTAATCCCTTACAACAATCTTAACTCACTTCGCTCCTCTAGTAAACTCATGACAAAATCAATAAAGGTAAACAACACAGCAGGTGGTTCTCTATTCACTAACACTATAGGTAGAAGCTGGAATCTCTTACCTAGTGACATAACTTTGACTACATCCCTACCACAATTCAAACAGAAAATTAAACTGTACTACCTCAATCATTGGCTTTGTTCCTGCAGTACACCTGACTAACCTTTTTCTCATACTCTATTTCTCCTTCACTCTTCTCATCACTACCTGTCTGATTTCTCCTCCTTTTACTGTTCTAATCTAACTATGTACATTTTATGTATAATTGCTAATATGTAATGAACTACTTATTGTAAACTTGTTTCTCTTTGAAATTATCTTTCATTCTGTGTGTTGTTATGACTTCCAATTTTTGCTATTTCTTAACAGTAATGATTATTTGTAATGTACTTAGTATTTAGTGGAGCTTTTCTCCTCGGGCCTCTGCTGAAAATGGACATGTATCCAGCCAGACTAGCCCGGTCAAAAAATGTAAAATAAATAAAATAAATATAAGTATTTTATATACGGACATACGTATATGGGACTATTACATAACATATGGGACATAATTATGTCCTACTATCGCAGGACATTTCACATTTATTATGGTTTTGGTATGGACACACCTGCCTAGAGGGGGACTGTCCCTCACAATGTAGGACAGGTGGTAACCCAAACCATTGGGCTAGGCTTAGCAATTGGCGGCACGCTAACACAATGCGTTTTGCTTCCACTTGGTATAACTAGCGACACTGCGATGGAATACGGGCACGGGGTTTTAAATATCATTTCTTCGAGGGATGGGGTAGGTCTTTTAACTGTCGCATTAGTGAATGCATTAGGGCTGTGAAAAATAAAGATTTAAATAATGCCTTAACTAAGCATAGTAGTAGCTGTACTTCATTTAATAAATTTTATGTCCTGGTTATTCAAAAAGTTGATTCTAATTTGTTTGTGGAACAATACAACAATTTTTTGGAATATTTGGAATTTAAATATCAAGTGTTTTTACGTATGGACATTTTTCCTGGATTAAATGAGACTATTCCATAAAAAGTTTATTAAAATACAAATATATTTACCAAATTGTTTGTGTTAGGATGCTTTAAATCAGTCAATTGTTGTTTTACTATGTTAAATTAGTAATGCATTTTGATAGGTTAATTGATTAATTGATTTTATGGATTGGTGTATAAAAATGTGCTTAGTGTTTTACTTGTGATTCTGATGAAGTGCTATAAGTAAAAGAACAAAAGCATTAAATATTGATTTAGTCCTTTTTATTGTTTTTCATTGCTGTTCACAGTGGTTTTGGGTTTTTTTTTTTTAACCAGTCTTTATGCCCGGTTCTTGTTTGTAGTTGTATTATGTCTACAAAAGAACTTGACTAAATTGACCATTTGGGCACAGCAGAAACATATGCTGATATACATCACAAACTAAGCATATGAGATTTGGGATGCATAAATTAAAAGGTGAGTATTTAATACAGCACACTGTGATTGAAACAACTTTATTTCCAAGAATTAGAGGCCGCCCCTTTGAGTGATGATGACATATTGGTCACACGATGTATGTTCACTTTTTTCCTTCATCCCGAATGGTATAGGTATTGAGTTAATGAAGAACTTCCTAATGAATAATAGTGATTATTCAGGAAATTTTATACATACACTTTGTATGCTGATGGAACTAGCCCTAGAGAATAATATTTTTATGTTTAATTGCAACTATTATATACAAATAGCAGGGGTGTCTATGGTTATCCTGTGTGCCAACTCATATGCCAATATGTTTATGGCACATTGGGAAAACAGTTTGGCTTTAGCTACAGAAGAATATCAGAAACATATTGTTTATTACAAGAAATTTGTGGATGATATGTATTTTTCACATGGCAAGGTGCATCAGTAGAGCTGCAATTTTATATTACATATTTAGAGATCACTCTGTCTTTTTTGAAAATTATATTGCGTATATCCAGACAGGTCATTGATTTCCCAGATGTTAGGCTACAGTGGGTTAACAAGATGCTGGAGACTAGAACTTTTAGGAAGAATTGTAAAAAGAATATTTTTTTGGAAAGGAGCAGTATGCATCTTGCGTATGTATTTAGAAATGTATTGAGAGGGCAGGCCTTGTGTGTATCTAGGCTAACCAGTAATGATGCTACTCTTTCAGTTCAAATAGAAAATATTTAGAAAAAATTCATGGATAGAGGTTTACTGAAGCTGAATATAAATTTAATTTTAAGACAGTTACGGATGAGAGGTAGAATAAGGGGAATCCTTATTTCTCTAGCAGGGATGGCTCACAGGTCAATGTATTGAATAAGTTTAATCCTGAAACATGCAGGATTTGTCTGCTGTTTACATCAGATAACAAACATGTTTTGAATATTCTACAGAATAATTGGCATGCTTTAACAGCAGATGAAAATATAAGTATAAAAGTAGGTCCTTGACCTATGATTACATTTAAGAATGTGAAATCTTTAAAAAAAGCATGTATGTAATAAAACAGGTGTATTTATGACCTAGGTACATTCAAAGACAACAGGTACTTTTACTTGTAAGCACTGTAATTACTGTAGGTTCATCTCTAGTGATATATTTATATAACCCATGACAGGTAGGAGATATAAATTCAATCATTATGCTGACAGTTCAAATCTGAATGTTGTTTATTTGGCTAGGTGCACTATATGTCCCAAATGTTATGTTGGTAAAACCAACAGGGCTATTAGGGACAGAATAAGAGAGCAGGCACGCATATTATATTAATATAGGTGATATTAAAACTGCTCTAGCTATACATGTCTTACAAGTAGGGGGAGATCATATTTTTGTCTTTTTGACTTTACAAGTTCTGTCTAGTGATGGGAGCTTGGAATAAATTAAAAATGTTACCAAAAAAGTGGAGCAGAGGTGGATCATTATGCTCTAAGCTGTTAAGCCTCATGGTTTGAATGAGGCAGATTTCCTTAAAGTTTTAAACGATTTTTTAAAAAACAGAAAATTATTCCTTTAGTTAAGAGTATGTAGTATATACTAATGATCATACTATTCAATGACTCCCCGGAACTTATGGCTTTGTCTAAGCGGGAGTGTGAATTCTCGCTTGGAAATGGGCGGTATAAAGATTGATTGATTTTTGCTTTAAGTGAGGAATACTCTTCTTTTAAGTATTTAAGTAGTTTAGAGATGACCCTTTAGTTTGTTTTTTAGTGAATAGAGTTGCCTTGATTTTATTTTTTATCTAGGGTTACCACCTGTCCCACTTTGCGAGGGACAGTCCCTCTTTGGGCAGTTGTGTCCTGAGAAAAAATAGTAAAAATGGCAATTGTCCTGAGATTTTAGGCCAAAATTATTTCCTATATTTTATGTAATAGTTGCATAAAACAGTTATTCTGTATCTGAATTGCTTAAATGTTATAAGAAACAGAATAAGCAACTAAAATGCTACAAGAATAAGCTTTTATTTAGGCAAAAAAACTTAGTTCTACGCTTTGTACTGGCCGTGGGTATGCGTCGGCCTGTAAAATTTGATGTTTGCACCAAAAATGTCCCACTTTGGTCATTTGAAAAGGTGGCAACCTTATTTTTATCCCTTTACATGTTTGATTTTTTTTGTCCGGGATTTCACTTTATGTGTTGGCCTGTAAAATCTGATGTTTGCACCAAAAATGTCCCATTTTGGCCATTTGAAAAGGTGGCGACCTTATTTTTATCCCTTTACATGTTTGATTTTTTTTTTGTCCGGGAGTGAGCTTCAGTGAAGTAAATCCGCGGTGGTGGTGCTGCGTTAGCGTTGTCGCCTCACAGTAAGACGCTGACCGGTTCGACTCTCGGTTAGAGTGTCTATTGCGTGGAGACATGCGCGAATGGGTGTACCTTCGTTGAAGGTTGTGTGTTAGGGCTGGCAATTCAGCACGTAAAAATCAACTGCCGATCATTAGAGGACCGGAGTTCCGCTGTGGCGACCCCTAACAGGGAAAAGCCGAAAAACACAACAAGTGAGCTTCAGGGAACTAAGTAACATCTTCCATATGAAGTAGTAGGTACGTAGTTTTATGTGTGTTTATCTAGGTGCTGTTCACCATAACATCATCCTCTGAGTTCTGATTCTATTTTTTGGACACTTTTAATTAATAATGAGTTGTTAGAATGCATGTGTGTTGCTCGTGGATTAGCTATGTAACTTCTATGAGCAGAATTAATCTGTTTCTGCGTGATCTTGCGGTAATGCCCTAGATATCATATGCATACCATTGAAGGTTAAAAAAATGTTGGTAAATGATCACTACATCATTCTTTTTATTTTGACGCTTATGATTCCAATAAGCAATTAATCGCTAGAATTTAGTTTAACTGGTTGTCCAGCAATGCAATTTTTGTGAGCAGAACATATTTGTTCTAACGAGATTTAGAGGTATTGCTTCTGAGATTTTTTGTAGGTTACAATCTGTGGTAAGCGATCATTTTTTTACAATTGTATGCATCTGTTTGTACTGCCAAGATAGTTTTTGATCGATTATATAATAAATGAGCTTTTGTGAGAGGAATAATCACGTCCTTTCACGATAGCGATTTTCAGTTTTTAACAATGAATTTCAATATACTATGTATCATTCCCATTTAGCCATGTGTTTTTCTATAGGTGTTTGTGGACTAAGGTGTACATGGTGGCATGATGAGATTTTTATTAATCTTTCATCGCATAAATAAAGTGATTCCAGTATGTTAATAATTTTTCAATATAGTTGGTTGCATAGTAATGAAGCATACATGGGGGGATGGTTTTGTTATCGTGAGATTTGGAATCTATGCTTTAGAGATGTATTTTTCACAAACTAAAGATTCTGGTAAGCATATTTTAGATCTGCTTTTTTATTTTTAGGTTCCACTGAGATATTTTGTAAAGATTAGCCTTAAGAATTATTTTCAATATTTATAATGTTTTGGCAGTAGGAGTGTTTTGTACATTGAATGCATTGTAACTATGGCAACTAATAGGTTTGTTTGATTAATTATGCAGTTTGTTAGTAATTAGTTACAATGTATTTAAACAAGGATTATGTGTAGATTTTTTTAAGTCTGATGAAGCGAAGTTGATCTATGTAAAAGCACTTACTTTTTTGTTAATAAAACATTTGAATTTTTATCTGGAGTATTTATTGCTTCTTCATTTGGTCCATTGGATAAAGGTAAGAGCTGTGGGAGGCCTCTCCCTGTGTACATTATTCTCCTGAGTGGAAATGTCCACACCAGATCTGCTGGATAAGCCACACCTACCAATTACTACAGTCACAGATATCTGCACTAGCCATTCCTTGATTTCAATACCTGTATATAAGTTTACAATACAGACAATATTGTGTCAGTTGCTGAATCCACAGGAGAAGTCTAACTATACATTTAGACAGAACACATTTGAAGGGATGACATCAACATTGTGTTGCAAAGTAGATGTTTGGACTAAAAGGGTTTTGAAATTGTTGAAGGACCCCTCTTCCCACATAACTGTTTCTCCTGAGTGGAAGTGTACAGACCAGATCTGTTGGAAAATTCAGTCCTGTCAGTCATTATAGTGACATATATACTTTCACCAGTTAGTCATAACTAGATTGAACACCAGACTATCTAAGATTCTAAGTCATAACCTACAGAACACTGTATCAGCTGCCATCACAGGGGAAGTCTTATTACAAATATCTGGAATCATGTAGTTCTAGTTTACATTACATATATTTGGGTGGATGGGCATTGGGAATTGCTATGGCTAGGCTTGTATAGGCCCTAGGGCTGATAGCCTAGTACCAACCTATGAACCTATTATGATATCAGACAAAACAGTAATGCGCTGATCACAGCTTGCTACAGACTACTGGAATAACTCTTACATCACATCATTCATAGAAAGTACTGTTTCTTGAGTGGTATCTATGTGTGTCACATTAATATGCAGTGAGCAGTTATATGATGGGTGATACTTGTATGTATCAACCAGTGGGGTATCTTCCATGCATTTCTGAATGTTCATCTTAATATCACTGCATGCACGCAATTCTTCATTTATATTGGGGATCACTGACAGGACTTTGTGATGTGTGTATATTGTACAAAAACTACAATCCATACATACAAAACATGTACTACTGTACTCATTGATACAACTCAACAAGTGTATGTCCAATAATATCACTTAATTGGAGCACATTTCGAACAGTAATATGTTTCAGTGCAAAAATCAATTACATTATGTGCTAAACAGACAGTATAACAGTGAACTCCTCATATCTTGTCGCAGTAAGTCAATAAACCATATACAAATAATTCAAGCCACTGATATTACTTTCTTTTTGTCAAAACTGCTTACTGAAGCACTCTGATGGCGAGTTCATTTGCATGACCAATGGAAGATTGTTAGCATGTACATAATTATTTTTTGAGTTTTTTTGAAGTTAGAATGGGAAATAGCAGTTGGTTATGGCACTCCGCACCAATTGTCATGCATATAAAGAATATAGCCATATAGACATTTCTGTTTCTGAGCTGTTTTGTGTGTGTTTTCTGTTAATGTTTTGTATGTCATCGTTGCAACATGTGTTATGATCATTATAGTGAAGTGTTCATAATATGAATCATGTAGGGGCATACCGCTCTACTGTCAAGATTTTTGTAAAATATCAGATGTTTGACTAATAATACTGTTGTGTTCCTCATAAACTGTGTGGTTTACAGCAAATCGCTGAGGACTGAAGTCGCTACATAATAACGTAGATCTCCGTGTCAGACTTCATATCCTTCAGAACATGCATGCTAATGCTAAAGCTATTATTCTCCTGAATTGCTAAGTTTATGAGCAATAATTACAATCTGTCTTTTTTGAGCATTTGTATCCCCATTAGTTTTGGCTATGTCCATATTTGTGTGGAAAGGTATGAGCAGGTGTGGGATATCGATAGACTAAATAAAGCAATAAGCAGGATACCTGTGGTGGACTACCATATCTATTCTTATTGCAGTCAAGATATGAGGAGTTCACTGTGATGCTGTCTGCTTACTTCATAATGTAAATTATTCTGGAACTAAAACACATTACCCTTCCAAATTCACAAGGGAAAACATTATGAAAAAGAACACCTTAAGTAATGTTTGACATACTGCTGGATTAAAAAAAAAATACTGCCAGTCTGCATCAACATTCTGTAGACCTGAGCCTTATCAGAAGACACCACAAAGGAAGTCATATTTCAGAGAGTAAAACTCACTCATTTGAATGGACAATGAGAAAAGTATGGAGTAAGGAACTGTGTGTGCATCAGACTTTGTTTCGAATCAAAACATCCCATATGGTATACATTAAACCTTAGAGACTGTATAGCTGACTCCTCATATTGCTATCAGTATTGTTTTCTTCCATGTAGTGGGGCTAAGCACAACAGCACAAGAAGCACAATATTAATGTGGCCGAAGGTAACATCTTTAATTTGTGCCATAGGACATTTAGTGCCGTTTACTGTCACTTAGCATTGCTGCCCAATGCCAAGTGTCACCCAAATGCTGAGGACAGAAATAGAGACTGGTACAGCAGCCATTTCTGCCCATGTGTGTGGTGCGTGACTATTTTTTATCATACTAAAGGAGAGAAAAATTGTTGATAGTACAGTGTTGAAAATGGGGGGGGCAAGCAAAGGGTAAGACACCGTGGGAAGAATAAAGGAATGTGCAGGATGGTGATGGGACATCACTGCCTTCCATTTTTTTACAAGTTAACACTGTATTTGTAACAAGAATTTAAGACATTTGGATAGCCACAGCATCAAAGGTACTTGGCAACAGCTTAAGTTTGTGTGTCCAATTTGACCAAATTGAGTGAGTCATACAAACATACATATGTAATTGGACAGTTAGATATGAGGTGCAATTTTTTGTAGGACAGATGTCCTTTTCATATTTTCTTTTTTTTTTGAGAGAGAGTAATATCAGGGAAGGTATTTAGGAATAAGAGGGATAGGTAGGTAAGGTAAGCTAGGTAGCAGGTGCAGACATACAGGATATACAAGACAGACAGGGATGGTGACGGACACAGAAAGTTGAAGGACACTATGATTGGGGATAGGTACAGGACTTTGGAGACACATCCTCATCTATGTTCAGTGCAGTGAGAATCTGGTATTCACCCTCTGAACTCTCATCACTGTCTCCTTTCTCAGACTCTTTGGGCAGTGCCAGACTGGGCACTGATTTGACTACTCAATGCACGATTCATTCCAATTTTCTGATGTGGGTAATAAGACTCCTATCCATTATCTTCTACACAGGCCCTATCAGGTTTTGACAGGTGACATACTCACCACCTCCAGAGGCACTACTCTCACTGGGTAATAGTGTATCAGTCCCCAGGACAGAGCTACTTGACGCAGGTAGTGCGGGTAGTTCATGAGGTATTGAGGCAACACTGCCAGGGTGTAAGCCAGGTGTGGTGGGTGCCTGTGCTGCCTATGATGGTGCCACAGCAGCCACCTGTAGAGAGATTGTAATGTGAGCCCCTGTGGCAGGTCTAGATCCTTCTGATGGCAGTTGTTGGCTTTTCAGCAAGAATTATTGTCCAAATGTAATTAGAGAAAAAAAGGGTGGAGGGGACAGACAAGATAGAGAAATTTTATAAATGTCATGTAAATGTAATATATCTCAGTCCATGCATATTTACAAATAAATATTTAGATTTCTCACGTCCACATATGAATGTGAAGCCATACACATTAATCCCAATATTATCCATATTATGCAAATAGTGTGACTCTTGCATATATGCTTTATACAAGTCAAGCTTTACCATCATTGATGTGCAGTGATCATGGTGTTATGAAGGTTAATTAGTTGCTATATAATTCTGCCAAAATGAAATGTAAACTAATGCACAGAAAATTAATTACAGACTATATGGAAGCAAAACAGTCAGTATGTAAAACTAACTGGAGTGATGTGTTTAGTGGAAAAACTGCAGATGAAACATGGAAAGTTTTGAAAGAGAAATTAAGTGCAAAAACATTTTAAAAAAACTAACATCAGGATTTTGGCATACGTCATGAGTTTATATTTGCATAAGAACAAAGTATACCCGATTAAGGTGAGAGACAGAAAATAAAGGAAATGGAAGAGAGGTCGAACTACAACTTTGAAAACAGAAATAAACAGGCTGGACAAACAAATTAAGCCTACTGTGAGAGAAGATCAAGAAAATTGTGAAGAACATTTATATAAAGATATTGAGCATAATAGGAAACCTTTTTATAGCACATAAGATGTGGAAGGAGTAAAGACATGCAAATTGATAAAATGTGTGTAGATTCTAAACTTTATTCTCTGACACAACAGATTATAGATATATTTAGAAAATCTTACGCAAAAGAGTTTGGTTCCACAAAGTGGGTGACAAGTTGTCCTAGTAACATCCAGGTAAACTCAGATACTGGAATCAAATTAGATTATATTGAAAAAGTGCTGTGCAAACTGGATCCAAACAAATCACAGGGGGGAGACAGAACAACCTCCGCAAGAACTTACAGTACCATTATATTTATTATTTACTAGGTCATATAAATATGGGGAGATTCCTCAAGATTGGAGACGTGTTTATTAAACCTGTCTTTAGGGAAAGGGGAGTTGGACAAACCCAGAGTCATACAGACCCTAAAGTTTACTTTCATGTTGTGGAACAATATTGGACACGGTAACATTCAATAAGTTATTATCAGAATTAGTGAGGTTGGGACTTGAATCCATATATCATACATATATCAGCATACATATGTTGAAAATAGATGTATTACTACCTGTAACACGATGTTCTACAATAATATAATAACTGCTATGAATGAAAAATTGTGCTGTGATATAATTTGTATAGACTTAACTTCACCATTTGACAGAGTGATACACAAAACACTGATCAATAAATTAGAACAACTAGGTATCGATGTACTCTTGATAAGATATCTAGCTACATGACTTAGAAATAGGACATGGCAAGTATCATACAGCAATTGGACTGTAAATTTCTTGGTTACAGTCAGGGTGTCCCACAGGGCTCTGTCTTAGGCCCTTACTTGTTTAGATTGGACCTTTCAGACCAAACTTTTTCATCTGAGGTGCTCTACAGTTTATATGCAGATTACCTGAAATTGGGTAAACTGATTACATATGTTACAAATAAGGAATGTCTGCAAAAGAACTTGAGTAAATTGACCATTTGGGCACAGGAGAATAATATGCTGATAAATACATCATAACCTAAGCATATGAGATATGGAAGACATAAATTGAAAGGTGAATATTTAATACAGCACAAAGTGATTGAAACTGTAAATTCATTTAAGGACCTGGGTATATGGGTGGATCCAACTTGGAGTTTTTCTAATCATATCAACCATTTGATTAATGATGGTTATAGAGCTAAGGGTTGTACAAAAAGATTTATAAAGTCTAGGAAAACAGAAATGATGAAGTCAGTGTTTGTTAGTTACACTAGAACCCAAACGTGACCATGGAATAACAATATGGAAACCTTAGAAGAAAACAAGCATGAGTAAACTGGAAAGAGTAGGTGGAAATATGTCAAGGGCATCCATGGATATGAAAATTTAAGTTATTATGAAAGACTAAAATATCTGAACTTGTACAGTGTCCCTTATAGATATCTAAGAGGAGATTTTATTCAGGTATATAGGACATTTAGAGACTACCTCTGGGAATATTTGGGGTTATCAGAAAGTAGTAGAGAATCATCAGACAACCATGTAGAAGATTCTATAGGAATGAGAAGTGTATTAAGTGGTTCTCTGAGAGAGCAGCTGATGCATGAAACAAACTACCAAATTACATTAAAGCAAGTACTAGTTTAGATATTTTTAAGAACAGCCTGGACACTTACTATGGGAACAAGTGTTTTGATATATTGTCAGGCTAGAAGGGCATTAATGCCCATGCTTGAAATTTTTATATGGATGTATGAATGTATTACATGAAATGTCTGTGTGAAAGGAGTACAATGTTATTCTATGTTACTGATTGCAGAAAATTAATTTTAAGTAATACAGATTAATCGCTGCTGCTGCTGCTTGGATTTGAACCATACATACCTACATTGACTGAAACATTGGCTAATGCAATATGTAGCTACAGCTATTTGAGCAGGTATGTGCATTTGTCTATATAGAGTATGCATACTAATGCCTGACTGTGTGAAGCAATTATGAACTGATGTCCACAGAAGTGATAAAATGATTTCAAAATCAATGTCAAAATAAAATGGCTTTCAGTCATACCTGAGGTGTACTTAGCCTGTGCATCTCTGAGGCATTGTAGTTTCTCTTGATCCTACACCCTAGTTGCTTCTGTCTCGGCAGAAGTTAAACAGAACAGTTCATGGTACTGTATTGCATGGTAATGGGCCACTAAACTCACTCAACCCCGTTGGGTCTTGGGTCTTAAAATATTCTTCCCATTGGCTAAGGAGGTCCTGTTTTTTTCCTTTTCAAGTTAAAGTAATGGTAGCAGCATTGCTTACCAGAGCATGGGATGTCAATTGCACTCAAGACAGCATTGGTCAGCATTGTACAGTGGTGTGCTATTGTTCTCCTGCAGTATCCATCTGCAGAAAGAGCCAACAAAAACCTTTTATTCCTCCTGATACAACCTTTGTGCTCTAGATGTAGCACTACCCTCACCATTGCCTGCCATGTCCTCCCAAACATATCAGGAAAAGTGTCAGGAATTCAGATCTCACAGGTATTGGTTTGCATGCAATGATGAACAAGCTGGACAATTTCATTTGCGTGACAGAAAGCCCAGAAATGGAATGGGATGGAATGGAAAGAAAAAAGAAGTTATGTTCATAACATAACATTCCATGCAAGTTGTCCATCTCGCTATTCATTCTTACTGATGGGTTCGGAGCCGATTCTCAGCTCTGACTCAGCCATTTTCACAATCTTGAGGTCTCCAGCTAGCTCAAGGCTAATTCCCTATCCCATGATGCACTGGTGCTTCAACTCAGATCTTGTTTGCCTCTAAGAAAAAAGAGTAGACTACAACTAAAAAAATATATACATATATGTATCTGTGGAACAAGCAATTGAAAAAGGTCAAGTCAAAAAGGTGTCCAAAAAGAATAAAGCCTAGATTCCCTAGAAGTCACAGGCTGGGGGTTGGAGGGAGGGACATAAGAATGAATAGCGAGGTGGACAACTCACATGGAACGTTATGGTAAGAACATAACTTCTTTACGTGAATGTTCCTATCTCATATTCATTCTTACTGATGGGACAGCATCCCTAGCACCATTATTCCTGGGTGGCTAACGGGAGTATATTCTTCAGCACAGTGGACCCAAAGGCTGCCCTGCCCCTAGATGCTGTATCCACTTTGTAATGAGTAATAAAAGTATGTAGACTTGCCCATGTTGCTGCTGCACAAATGGTATCTATAGGCACTCTGACACAAAAGGCTGAAGAAGTGGCAATTGCTGTAGTCGAATGAGCCTTTATTTTACCTGTAAGTTCTTTATTCAGAATATTATAAGTAAAGGAAATACAGTCTGATAGCCATCTAGAAAGAGTGTTTTTTGCTACTGGTGCACCTATTTTAGCATCTGAAAAAGACACAAAAAGTTGATCTGACTTCCTAAATTTCTTTGTTTTATGTAAATAGAAATGTAACTGTCTGTGCACATCAAGCTGGTGTAGCATGTATTCTGCCTTATTATACTTGGGGGAAAAAATACTGGTAACTCAATGGTCTGATTTAAGTTTGACTCTGAATACACCTTTAGTAAGAAAGACAGATTAGTATATAGAGAAACCCTATCATTATGAAACACTAGATATGGGGGTTTGATTGACAATGCTTGCAGTTCTGATACCCTTCTGGCTGAGGTGATGGCCACTAAGATGATAGTTTTCCAAGTTAAAAATTTCAGATAACATGATGACACCTTCTCAAAAGGTGGACGAATTATTCTCGATAAGATAAAATTGAGATTCCATGGTGGTAGTGGAGGATTTATTGGTGGCCTTAAGAGATAAATGCCCTTTAGAAATGCTCTGCACAATCTATATGACATAATGTTTGGTCCATTTTCACCTAGATGAACATTTGAGATTGCTGCTAATTGCACTCTGATAGTAGCAGCTGCTGCACCTTCTTTGAAAAGCTTTGTTAGGAATTCTAGGATAGAAGAAAGTGATGTGAAAAAAGGGTCTATCTTATTCTGTAGGGCCCAAAGAGAGAATCTTTTCCATTTGCTAAGATACAATTTTCTGGTAGAGATTTTATGGGAAGATATAAAAATGTGTCAAGTGGGCGATGAAAGATTTTGTAACCTGGCTATGTTTGGAACTGGAGCAGCCAAGCTGTCAACTGGAGGGATTTGAGAGAGGGGTGAAGAACTCTTGAAGAATGTATGAGAAGATCTGGTACTGGGTCCAGGATCCAAGATTCCTCTTGAAGATAAGGTTGTAGGAAGGGGAACCAAATTTGATGAGGCCAGTAAGGGGCTATTAGGATTAAGGTCCTTCCCCACAATTTGGCTTTCTGAATGACTTTGGGTATTAACGGAAAGGGAGGATAAGTGTACAGGAGACCTGGGGACAATCGTGTATGAGTGAATCCCTCAGGGACTTCCCCTTTGGGGAAATTAGGATGAAATAGTTGCTGCATTTTATACTTGTGGACATGGCAAAAAGGTTGCATCAAGGCTGGCCCCATCTGCAGAAAATGCTCTCCGCTACCTCTTGTTTGAGGGACCACTCATGTGGCATCAGCATATGTCTGCTGAGTTTGTCAGCAATCACGTTGGATTTCCCAGGGATGTCTGTTGCTATTAGAAAGTGTTGGGAGGATGTTGCCTATTGCCATAATCTCAGGGCCTTTTGCCATAGGGGACAAGATCTGGTTCCTCCTTGTTTGTTGATGTACCATACCACTGACATATCGTCTGTCTGAATTGCAATTGTTCCTACAGGTAGAAAGTCTTGGAATGCCTGCAATGCTAGAAGCACCACTCTCATCTCCAGAACATTGATGTGCAAGTGAATCTCATGTTTCTTCCACATACCTTTGGCTGTTCTTCCCGGATAATGCCCCCCCCCCACCCTATCTGGGAAACATCCGTGGTCACTGTGGCTAAGGGAGCTGGAGGAATAAAGGGTTTCCCTATCATTACTTGGTCTGAATGAAGCCACCAAAATAGATCCTTTTTGCAAGCCAGTGTCATATTTTGTGGGACATTGGAAGCATTTGCATCAACAACTGGGCAAAGAGAAGCCACTGTAAGATCCTCATATGCATGCACACCATAGGAACTATTGTGATGGAAGCTGCCATTGTGTCTAGAACCTTCAGAACCTCTCTGGTTTGGGTTTTTGTTTTGTGCACTAGATTCAACACCTGTTTTCAAAGGACCTGAATACTTTCCTCTGGAAGTTTTACCATCATTGTATTTGTGTTTAGCTCTGCTGCTATAAAAATGGTATGTTGAGATGGCAATAAGGCAGATTTTTTGTAATTGACAGTAATTCCCAACTCTGAAAATAGCTGTAACATCATGTTCCTTGCTTAAAGTAGTAGCTGCTTGTGGTGGTGGTTAGGAGCCAGTTGTCTAAGTATGGAAACACCTGGAATCCTAGTCATCTCAGTTGGGCCGTGACTACTGAAATGCATTTGGTGAACACTCTGGGGGCTGTAGTGAGGCCAAAGGGCAGAGCTTGAAATTGACAGTGACTCATTCCCATCCAAAAATGCAAGTGCCTCCTGGATGGCTTGTCCATTTTTATATGGTAGTACACATCCTGAAGGTCTGTAGAGCACATCCAATGGTCTTTCCCTAAAAAGGGGAGTATTGACTGCAACGTGACCATCTGGAACTTTTTCTTCTTCACTGACTTGTTTAGTCTGCTGAGATCCAGTATTGGTCTCCAGTCCCCTGTTTTCTTTAGAACTAAAAAGAACCTCAAGTAAGTTCCGGATCCTACTTGGACTGTGGGGACTGACTGGATGGCTCTTTTTTGTAGCAACTTTTGAATTTCTATAGTTGCTTGATCCCTTTCATTGGGTTGAACATCCGGAATCCTTTTGTTTGGGAGAGGTGGGATTGAAAAGGGTATTGAATAACCTCTGAATATAATTCTTTGCACTCATGAGTCTTTTGTAATTTTTAGCCAGGTGACTGGGTGCAAAGATGAGTATCCCCCAACTGCCTCCAGAGTGGGACAGATGGGCCTCCACTCCAGAGCACTGAAAGGGTTTTCTGGAAAAAGATTCCTGGTCATGCTGGCTCTGCAGACCCCCCCCCCCCTCTACTGCATGGGCTGCATTCCTCCATTATTTCCTCCTCCTCTGCCCCTGAAGGAGGATTCACCATGTGTGTCAGGAAAAACTCTCTGGGATTTCTGGAACCACATCTTTCCTTCATTTTGACCTTTGGGATAGGGTCTGGAAGGGCTGTAAAAATGTACTTCCACAGCAGAGAGAGTCTTTCCCTCTTGTTCACAACTGGTTAATGTTTCCTTTACCTTCGGTCCAAAAAGGGATGAGCCATCAAAGGGGGTGTTTATAAAGGATGACTTGAAAGGTTCCACGAAATTACAAAGGTGCATCCAGGAATGTTTCCTAAGGGCAATTCCTGAAGATGCTGGCCTAATTGCCCCATCAGCTGCATAAGAGATCAGCCTCATGGACAAGTTCACTAGGGAGTTAAGGTTGGAGAGCTGGGATGATACTTACTCTGATATCCACTCAGCTACTGAACCCTGGACAGTATCTCCTAGCTCTTTACTGAGATCTCTCTGTAAACTAGTAAAATGGGTTAAATAGTTCAGGGACCTGAGTGTGAAGGCTGCTGATAAAAACATGCACTTTTCATATCTGTACATTGTCTCTGAATCCTTATTTGGTGGATAAACAGATGAGGATATTTCTGATAACTCCTTTTTCGTGGCCACTGCCACCACCATAGCATCCACTGGAACACCTTTTGTTAGAAAACTTTTGCCTTGTGGACTGGTTATGAACTTATTCGGCCTCCTAGGGATGGGCTCCACTGTGTCTGGAGACTCCCACTCCTTTCGACAAAGTAATTGTAAGAGCTCATCGAAAGGTGGAGACACCCAAGAGGTGGAAGGTCAAGACCCGAAAGGTTTCAGGTACACAGACTCCTCATCAGTAAGGATATTGGACTTCCAGCCACCTCTTTGCTTTAGGATATCTAGGATGTCTGCAAAGGAGACATCCTTAGAGGGTGTCAATGGGGACCCTTCTGATTCATCGAGGTCCATGTCTGATGTAAGTGACTCCTGTGGGGAGTCTAAATGCTTCCTCTTGCAAGTTTTCGTTCAAGGAGCCTCATCAGGAGGGTATTCTGGAGAGGTCATGCAAGACAAAGAACTGCCCACTGGGGCTTCCTGAAGTTTTGGGTCTCTACACCTTTTTGGAGTCAGATCTACTGAGACAGACATCAGGGCTTTAAGTGATGGAATGGGTGCAGCAGATGGTGAGGCTGTCTCTGAGGACAGAGCTCTGCTCATACCCTTGAAGGCTCACCTCCCATGGGTCGAGGAACCAATGTACACTCCCTGTGCAGAGGAGCAGGCTCCAAAGCCAAGGTAGGGGCCAAGCTCACATGAGCCAAGGTTCCAAGAGGAAGAGTCAGATCCTCCAAAACATCGGCTCCACTCAACCCCCCCAGATCCGACCGGCAAGTGTGGGCCCCTAGACTCAACAAATGGGACCGAAGTAGTTAGAGCAGTCAGAGCCAAAGAACCTGGAGTAGGCCTCGGCTCCAACAAATCCATCACCATTGGCTCCACACATTCAGGCTCCAAGACCACTGGTCGGGTAGGAGGAGGAATCAAATAAGAGGGGAAAGACCCAGTCAGTTCCAAAGCCTTAAGGGTCAGTTCAGATAATTATCTTAGCACCGGTGTCTTTAGTAGTCTCTGCACAACATGAGCCACATCCAAACAGAAAGACTTCTTGAGTACCTAGATGAGGGGGCTGGAGAAGCTGAAACCTGAAGAATAGGTGATCTCAAGGTTGGAGATACCAGCTCCAGTGCAGGGGACCGGCTCCTTACTTGTAAAACCATTGGCTCCGAAGGCAGTGAAGCCAAGGTTGAAATTTTTGCAGAGTGAACTTCTTAGAAACAGTTGAAGACAATCTTGGTGCCTTTTTAGATGGCTCCAACTCTGATAAAGTCAAAGATCTTTTAGAGGATTTTTCAGAAGTAGGTGACTTACTTTTTTGTACTTCTTGACCTTGTTCAAGGGCTTCAGTGAATGAGGACTTGAGGATCCCTCTAAAATCAGTTTGTTTTTCCTCTCCTGCAGGACTCTTGAGCTAAAAGACTGCACAAGAGTCCTGCAGATGAATTTCTCTCAAGCAATACACACATTCTGTGTGACCATCATTTAATCATATTTTTTGCCCACACTTGGGACACTTCTTAAATCCAGAAGGTTTTGAGACTTTCGACTATTTTGACATTTTTAAATAAAGTTTGTCTTAAATCCAGAAGGTTTTGCAAGGAAAGAATTGGCTTGAACCTCTCTAATTTAAATGAGGTTTTAGCAGAACAAATATCTATTACTTTGTGCTAAGTATATAAGAAATACTTTAGGATTATATTTTTACGATTTTCTTTGAATATTTAGTTATTTTGTGGCTTTAATATTTTATAGTAATGGAGTGTATATAGACATGTGATGTATTGTTGTCATGTGATGCATTCAGCAATGTTTAAAAGTATGACTAGTTTCAGTTTGTTTTTATGCACCTGAAGAAGCAGATGTGAAAGCGTTTGTGCCTGATTAAAGCTTTATAACCAGGAGCCTGTCTTGTGTCTTCCTGTTGTTTTTGGATACTTACGTAAATTTTCTTTAAGTAACAATGCCTTGGTACCACATAAAATAGTAAAAACTTAGAGTGACAGCACCTTGGAATTGAGCCCATGGCAAAAAGGAACCTGAACCTCTTTATTTTGTGTATTGTAAGTTAAGGTATACTAATAGATACACTTCTGAAGATTGACATTCCCCAGGATTCACGAAGCCTCCGTGTAAGAGTTATAACTCTTACACGGAGGCTGCAGTTAAACGGAGTGATGTCAGCATGCTTTGCATATTCACGAGAGCATGCTGAATCACACCTAAGTCTAACACGGTCCGTGTAAGACAGTAGGGGGCGTGTCTGTAGGCTGAGCCCTGCAAGCGGACACGCCCCCAGAAGTGTAAAAGTGCCCAAAGTAAACACCCACAACAGAGTCCACGGAAATGTGAATAAACACAACACAACACATGCCCCCACAGACTATGAACATAAAATATATATAAATGAACATGTTATATATTTTTTTAAATTGTAAAGATGTTTAACCGTGAGTGCTCGCTTATGCTGGCGTGCCGTAAGCAGCTACAGTTAGCAGTCAGTGGGAAAGCATATAAGAACTAAATATGCAAAATAAGCCAAGAAGCAATAGCGTAGTGGTAGAGATGTTGGCTGAAGAGCAGGCATTAATGGTTCGAGCCCCCACAACACCAATTTTTTTTTTTTTCAAAATAAGCAGGAAACAAGTCCCTGACAAATATGTACACATAAAACCACAATTTATGTAAAATGTAATGAAATAGCCTATTTATATTGAAGACATGTGAGGTAACAAAAGAAAAAATGCCAGATGTGCTCATAGCTGAGCTACAGTTTAACAGAGTGAGTGCATGTGCCCATAGATGAGCAGTGCTTTAACTGGTGCAAAATGAGTGCCCGTAGCTGAGCAGTGGTCTAACATGCTAAATCTATGTGCCCCTAACTGAGCTGAGCGTAATATGCGTGCCGATAGCCATATGAGGCTTAAACCAGCGTATCCCGTTTGCGCGGAGCTGCGCACCTCGCAAACGAGCTAACCGACGGGCAACGTTGAGCAAGCCGTATCAAAACTGCCTTTACACATATACACCCCTCAGCATGTCTAGACAGTCATGAAAAATAAAAAGCAGTGGCCAGGTTCGAACCCAGGATACTATACACCATAGTCAAGGTACCAAACCACTAAGCCATGACAGCAGTACATAGAAATGCAATAATAGTTAATATATAGGAATGAATACAAACTGGAGCATGACAATGCAGGTTTACTGAAGTTGATACAATTCCAAAATGGCCAAACACAGATATGTGCGGGAAAAACGGACTATATTAGCCCCATAGGTGGGAATACACAGCATAAACGATTGTAAAACTGACCTGCAGGCAGAATGACAGGAGTAGGAGAGGGTAGTTGCTTCCGAGCACAGAGGTGGGGTGTTGAGGAGTCCAGGTACATGGTCTGGCTCCTAGTCCATAATCATGAGGCCCAACTCATACAGGGCCAGGTCCTCTGGGGAGCATACAGGGCTGAGGCGTGGGACCGGTTGGCTCATGATCTCACCAGTGCCACAGGGATTCCAAGGACTGGTGAGCAGGTCCGTCACCACCATGCAGACCTGAAGAGACGCAAGCAGGACCAACTGAACCTTTGGATCCAGGAGGCCCGGCAAACACCCAACGCCCCACTACTGAGTAAGTAACATTTAATTATGTATGTAAGAAATTAAACTAGCTGATATTATGGAGATGTGTATTCCAATATTACTTCATTTATATTACAGCTGCAGGTGTCCATTCTGCAAACCGCAGAGCCTATGATGATAGGCTGGTGCGGTTGCGCCACCAGGCAGGTCAGTAATCCACTACTAGTAACTGTAAAGAAATATAAAAGTATGACAGTCAGCAAAAGAGTGCAGTGTAGTCAGTAAGGAATAAAATCTGCAAGTAACAGTGTGAAAGTGTATGCAAGTATTGCTTGATTACAAAAGTGTGTTTCAGCCTGTAAGTTTAACCAAAAAATGAAACTGTCTGACATATATTCTGAAATAAAAATGCCCTACCTATAAGAAAATAGTACACAACCTGCAGCAGGCTGAAAAGTATAGCTGCAGAAGATGATGAAATCACGTGTGAAATATATCCCTATGGAAATACTGAAACATGACAGAAGTGAGACTGCTGGAAAGGATTGTAATAACTACTGGTAAAACATGTCAATAAAGCCTAGAAGTACCATCCTGAATAGTAAAATGAAAGCAAGTGAGAGAGTGTGAGAAAGTGTCATGAATCCAGCAATACAGTAGTAATAACCCCTGAATAAAGTATACTGCAGTCAAGACAGAATGAAATGCATGTGAGATTCAAAACCAAACAGCAAAATCTGTTCAAAGTGTTGCTGCATCTGGAATGTGTATCCCAAAATCTGGATATGTTGCTCTCAGTCTGCAATATGCAAATAGGATGATTGTCTGATATACCAAGCATCCACACTTGTCTACAGCTATATAAAGCAAATGTAGCAGGATGATGTAGCTGAACAAAGCTAGATATGAATGTGTATGAAGAACCATAAAATGTATATTGATGTTGCAGTAACAGTCCTATCACCAAGTTGAAATAGTTATCATATAGGAAACTGTAGTTAGAACAGTAGTGTGTATATAACTGTAGCTATTAGAAATGTACAGCATATGTATTGTTATTCAAAGGTGTTAATATTACTTTCTTTACCCCACCCTATAACCACATATAACCCATTCCACGTGAAAATGGTATGTGCAATCACAATTAACACCCCTGGACGTTTGTCCTGTTGGGTCATATATATTTGCATGTCCGTTGATGCATCTGCCCTGTTCATACATCCACACCTGATGGCCTGTTGCCATCAATTAACCCTGCATGTTGTTGGACTGTATATTTCTGTTCAAATTATGCATGTGTTATGCACGCTGTTCAATGGTGTGAATATCTTGGTGTTTGGTTAATGGGAATACTAATGCATGCTGTTACAACTAATTGTGAATGGTATTATATGTCACTAACTCAAACTGTCATGACATAATGCAAAACATAGGACGACAGGGAAGGCGGGTTCCAGCGGACCCACCTCTCCCACCTCAGTTAGCAAGTGCACCTGGCACTAGTGCCGAGTCTGGACCCTCCTCCGGTGGCCGTGTGCCACCTGTGGGTGGAAGCGCTGCAGGAGATGGGGCTCGCCCCCCATCTGCAAGTGTGGCCAGAGGAGAACCACCACTCACCCTCCGTAGCATCCAGACTGTGGTGCGTAGGGAGATTTGGGACTCTGTTCTCGAGCCCCTACGCCAGCTCGAGGCACGGGTGGCACAACTAATGGGCATGCCTGTTGCCCCGCCTACACAGCCCCCAGCACAGCCCCGTCCTGGGCAGTGAAGGAACAGTGGCAACTGCCTATGGGTGGGGATATCAGTTCCACTGTTGCCATCTGTGGGCTCATGGGCTCTGGATATGCAAACCTCCGTCCCCGTCAATTGCGTAACCCCCCCCCACACATGTCATACACTGCCCCTGTATGCGTCTTGTTTGTCTTGTCTTTTTACCTACCCAACCTACCTCCCCAGCTGTACCGACTTCCTTCCCCTGACATACCACTCTCACCTGAAAAAAAAAAAAAAAAGGGCACTCTGTACCTACAAAAAAATTACACCCCATACATAGCTGCCCATTCCGCACACATGTCTGCTGGACATGGAACCTATCAATTACAATTGGCTGTACAACAAGTATTATTGTTGTCCTGACACCTCTGTCAGGGGTGGAAGGTTTCAAATGTCACACCAAATTACATACATATGCACAGCTGTTGCTGATGAAGAAATGGGCAGCTATGGGCCTTACCTACATCCCTTCTGCACATCCCAAGCTTGTTTCCCTATTGTCTTACCCTCTTTGTGACCCCTTTTTCACCACTTTCCTGTCTCCCCATTTTCTTTTCTTTCAAAGAAAATAGCGCGGGTGTGCGCAAGAGTAAGCATGTTTAAGCGGTTGTAAGCGGGTGTGCGCTTGTGTGTGCGGAGCTAACCGCCAGTGTGCATGCGTGAGCTCCACGCAAACCAGTGCTAACCCGGTTACAACTGCTTAAAAGTGTCTTAGTCACTTTGATTGACAGGTCCTGTACTCAGTTCAAAAGCAAAATAAAATCCCACTGTCAGTCCCGAACCCAGGACCTTGGAAACAGTAGTCTGCATGACTTACCACTAAGCCATGACTCTTATACAAGAACATTGTGCTAAAATAAATATATCATGTAATAGTAGGAATTAATGTAAAGGGAATATAGATATGTTGTACACAAAGCATGCCATTTAGCATTACTATCAAAACTAGTGGATTTCCATAATAGTAGTGTGTGAACAGAAACAGCCATGCTAGTTGGAAGCTAGTAGGTAATAATGTCACTATAGCACCTTGCAAGCCACACACATACTCTCAGCAGGATAATCACTGCCCATACCCCACAACCACTTACAGGAACACATCTGGACCAAGTAATAAAATATGTGGAGCAAAGGCCCAAAACCAGGGACACATTAAAAATAATGTTACAACAAACGCAGACAGTTCAGAGAGTAACAGGGTCTGCACTTTGTGGGATGTTTGGAAGGGTATGCAGTCTGAAACTTGAATGTTTGTCACCATATTCTGACTTGAGCCCAGAGTGATTTGCCAGAAAAAGGTGTGCATGAGATATTGGCCAAAATATGAGGCAGAAGTGTGGACAACCTGCAAATATCTGTACACATGACAGGTCTGACACCACCATATTTGAATAGTTAAGAGCCTAGACATAGCAACAGTGAATGACTTACAGGGATGCCCCACAGACTCCATGTGAAATGTACAAACAGTAGGCAGAAAGGTGTCACACATGCAATGGTAACTATGGAGTCCTGAAAGTATTCATCACTTGTATGGCAGAAAAAGTGTAGTAATACATATGCTCATGCTAACCCACAGTCACAACTGCAGCATACCAGACATTTTAATGGGTGTACCCCACTGATATGTACCATTCCATGAGGCACATAACAGATGAACCTGAAAGTCTCTGGAGCCTGCTCAGCAGCATACTCAAATACCCTAATAGATGTCAAGGCCCACACCATGGCCAGACCACACTGCATGCTGTAACACCCTAGCAGATATAGCAAGCATTCCAAGGTGTGAATGTACATGGAAAATAGGAAAGCTACAGCAGCACACTACAGTCAGGACACCTAGCAGGCATACAAGTAGAGACTGTAAAGGGCAACTATTGAAGCCTTAGCAACAAAGTGCAAGCAAAAGTGAAAGGAAAGCACACACACACACATTAACAGTAGTAGTAGTTGTAGGTGTCAGTGTACATACACAGTTAGTACAGGAAACTGGAGAAATGAATGGAGGAATGTTAATCTACAACACACCTGGAAATATGAGAGATATATCAACCTTTACACTCACAGAACATTGTCCACAGCATAACAGCATGGTCCCTGCCCTTAAAATCTGAAAGGGCTACGCCTATCTCACATACCTTTTTATAGCACTGTTCTGAAATCACAGTGAGAACTGCAGTCAGTACACAACTGGCTGCATGCAATTAGCAAATGCTGGCTAACAATTGGTGCAGAGGCCATCACATGGGCATATGCAGATACCTACAAAAGTATGCTGTACTCCCAGTCCACACATGCAATACTTTCATTGCACCCTGAGAAGGACGTGAGAGACAGACAGACAGAGAGAGAGAGAGAGACAGAGACATAGACAGAGAAAATTGCAATTAAGCAGACACAAACAAATTGTTCAGCAACAGCCACCTGAAAGCTGACAACTGGGAAGTGGAGCAGCAGGACAGAGAACCAGACAGCAACACAAGCAGCTGTGACAAACACAGGTAATGTAAAGTAATACTATAAAGGTCTACATACTGTGAACCCTCCATATGTGTCATTGGTCTGTATCCATATGCATATGAAGATGTGTAAAGGGCAGGGGACATACAGCAACTATCAGTGAAGGCTGTACATACATTTGTATATGAGAGCATCTATGTGCACATATCAATGTTGGTTGATTGTAGGTTGTAGTGCCATGTACAAAGTCGGTTTCACAGTTATGTATGTTTAGCAGTATGTTAGTGTGTGTATACAGTATGGTAGACAAACATGTTGATATATCTGTCTAACATATGGATACGTATGTATGTCAACATATATATATATATATATATATATATATATATATATATAGATATAGATATATATATATATATGATATGCATATAGGTATACATACACAGAGAGAGATATGTAGGAATACATAGACAGATGTAGATAGACTATTGTACAAACATATATATGTAATGCACACATACAGATATAGATATATGTAGATACATATACATAGACATACTGATCTGACTATCTACAGGTATGACTGTATATGATGACCTTCAACACAGCCTGTCCCACCCCCTCTGTGTCCCCCCCCCTCCACATCTATAGCAATATATGTGCATCAATATATATATGTCTATATGTATACAAACATATATATATATATATATATATATACATATACATATATATATATATATATATAGAGAGAGAGAGAGAGATAGATGTATATAAATTCTGAGTGAGGCACATGTGTACAGATGTATTGCAACAGGTGCCTGGTGACAAAGGCATGGAGTGAACACCAGTGTCAAAACCGGAGTACCATACCGCATTCCAAATCACCTACACCAGTAACCACCAGATATGTGATTGGCTGCCCACCACTGCATATGTCAAGGGTGAACAGGGTCATAAATGTGTACAATAGTGGCCCCAATGATATTCACAGTGGCACACTATCCCTGGAATACCTGCACATGGTATGTGTCAGCGGACATGGTGTGTCAGCTATGGACATGTAGGTCGGTGTACCCCTCCACACCACATAATGGATGCCATGGTATGGACCTCACATGACAGCTACAGATATGGAGAAGGACACAGTGACATGTACAACACTGTGACACTGCACTCAAACACATTACCAATGCACAGTGACTGACAACACCACAGAGTACACATATACTACCCACATAGAGGTTACCACTCCCAGATTTACATATGTAAGTCACACCCATGACAGATGTCCAACAACCATAGTAACACCTCACACCATCCACAACCTAAATGTCTGCTGTGTGTCGTCCGTGCCACTGCAATAGAGTGCACATGTGGTGGTAAAAGTTCCTACCCACAGATAAGACATACCCTGCAATAAACCACACAGTGTTAAGAAGCAAGACTCCCCATGAGTACATGTCACACATACCCCTGCTGAATGTTAGTCAGATAGGTAATATGCCATATGAGTCACCCTGTGTAACTGTGTGACAGCAGCAGGTACCATCACACCACATGTGTCACAATGGTCAGGGTAGCAGAACAGTACACTGCTGTAGTCCCAGGGGCAATAGCATATTGTATAGTATTGTATTGTAATGTAATGTATTGTGTTGTATTGTATTGGTATGTTGAGGTGCCTCCTTCGTGGAGTGGAACCACTGCTGCTGTGCGCCAGTGTACAGGTACATATCCTGTTGTCAGGCTAGTGTTACATAGCACTTCTATATGTGTGTTTAGCTCCTGTCAGAGTTTATGTAGCATGCAACTGGGGATACCATAAGGTCCCATTCATGTTGTGTATTCTGCTGTCCTGAGGGTGGCTCTCACCTGGACATCTGTGATGACAGGGAGGTTACAGTCAGCTGGGATAACTATGTCTTATTTTGGGGAGAGGGCGGGGTGACACCTGCACTGAACCTGTCTGCCACAATGTTGTCAATATCTGTAGTGTCAGTGAAATATGTGTTGTTGTGTACTAACTATGGGCATAGAGGATGGATCCTGACCAGGTTGCTAACATAACTGAAGAAGGCCTTCTGGTTATCTGCAGTCTCCCTCTTGATTTCCCTCTCAAAGTTGCCCATGGATGTTTGTATGATGGAAAATAGATCCTTACTAGTGCTGCTCAGACATGCCCTCCCTTTATGGAATTATGCTCTGTCTTGCAGTAGCTTCCATCTTCTGTAATACAATCTGTCTATGGCTGGGGTCCACCAGACAGGATGCTGTACCTTTGTGGAGAGTGTCTTGGTCATATATGGGATTGCATGATCCATGAATTCTCGGAGATGTCTGTAGAAAGCAATTGAGTAGGGGTCAGCATTGTGGGTTGTATCTGCCACTGGCCCAGTGGGCTGAAAGGATACCATGTCACTGTTACAAAGTATAAAGTTTGCATCTGTAATGTTATTCACTATAGTCGTTTGTGCTGGTGGTGGAGGTGGGATATGTATATCCAGGGCAATCAGTGTGTGGTCAGCTCACAGTAGTTGATGATGTAGGCCATACAGTACCTAGATACAAACCCCCAGAGTGAGGAGGTGCTCTTGACCTGAATCAGTGTTCTGACTGCTGGGATTTGGTAGTATGTCGTATGGAGTGTGCCAGGTACTGTTGCACAGTTGCTGGCTGAGCACTGATACCTGGCCATTTACATGTGTATCCACCAATAGACAGACAGATGCTACATATGTGAGATATGTTGTATCATAACAGTCAAGTAGCATGTGTAGTATGTGTGCCAAATTCTGCTGACATATATTGCTGATATCAGGTTATTTTCTTTCTCAGGTACATGGCCCACCCGCGGAATCCCACTTACTCCACAGCTGAGGATAATGAGATACACCAGAACCTGGTGCGGGATTATGCAATACTCTTTTCCCGCACCAGCCAGAATCAGCAGGAGAGGGCTGCACTTTGGCAAGACCTTGTCCTTCGGGTAAATGACATAGGCACGCATAATAGGACATATGAGCAGGTACGACATTACTGCAGTGATTTAATCAGACATGTCCGTCAGCATGCATCGGATATCCACAGGCAACAGGTCGCCACAGGTGGTGGGGTGGCTACACATCCCCCACTCACCAGACTGGAGGGACTACTCATGAGTGTAGTGGCTCCAGTCCGCCAGCAACAACAGCAGCAGACATGCATTATGATGGAGGCTGGAGCCACGCAGCAGCAAGACAGTGAACGTGCAGGTAATATGCCATATGTATAGTTGACTGTTGTGTACACTGGTAGTTAATGCATGTGTGAGGTGTGTCCTTGGTTTGTAGCTGTCACCATAGTATTTAATGTGCAAGTGTGATATCCTCAATATTAGCAACTGACCTGTGAAAGGCGACTGTTGTACTACTGACCTGTATCATACTCAGTAACAATGGCACAGTTGTGCCCATTGACATTAGTTTCTTCACGTCTGCAGGTCCCTCTGGTATAACAGCAATGCAGCCTATCCATGCTGGTGAGTGTGTATTAACAATTCCTGTAATAGTGTTGATAGTAATAGTACTATATGGCTCACTTAGTAGTGCTCTTTGTATGCATGTAGGTGTGTCTGTGTGTTGATATCATGCATACTGAGTACTGTACAATTGTGTGAAACTGTGTGCACGTGTGCACCTGTGCATGTGTGCATGTGTGCACCTGTGCATGTGTGCACCTGTGCATGTGTGCACCTGTGCATGTGTGCACCTGTGCATGTGTGCACCTGTGCATGTGTGCACATGTGCATGTGTGCACATGTGCATATGTGCACCTGTGCATGTGTGCATGTGTGCACCTGTGCATGTGTGCAGGGGTGCACCTGTGCATGTGTGCATGGGTGCACCTGTGCATGTGTGCACCTGTGCACCTGTGCATGTGTGCATGTGTACACCTGTGCTTGTGTGCACCTGTGCATGCGTGCTCCTGTGCATGTGTGCACCTGTGCATGTGTGCTTGTGTGCACGTGTGCACCTGTGCACCTGTGCACCTGTGCATGTGTGCATGTGTACATGTGCATGTGTGCATGTGTACATGTGCACCTGTGCATGTGTACATGTGTGCATGTGTGCATGTGTGCATCACTGGTAATGTGTAGACATTGTAAACTGTGTTTCCTGTTTCCCTCCCACAGGTTCTGGTGCTGCTCTGGTGTCATGTAGCAGGGAACCTGAATCAGGTGCCGTGGGTACTGATAATGATAACATCTGTGTAATGGCACAGGAAAGTATGCCAGGGTCCGCCATTGGTCAGCCGATTGACAGTACACAGCTGTCGACCCCATCAATGCGCACAGTTATCCTGCCAATACACCCTTTGTCACCAATGTCCCTAGGTGATGGACAGCATACAGTGGGCATTGACCAGGGTAATGTGGTGTCTGTGGCACATGCCTCCCCACACAGCAGCCATGGGCATGGCCCAGAGATGGTACCACACAGACAGATGCCCAGGGGATCTTGTGGGAGCATCCATGGGCGTACTGCCCCTGTCAGACGTGCCCACAGAGGTCTTACAACCTCAGCTACATTTCGGGCTGTCATGCAGGCACAGTCACATATGGAACGGTACACCAGACAGGGTCTGAGGGAGCTGACAGCATGTTGCACAGCCATGATTGACAGTATGCGTGACATTGTGGCTGCCATCCGTGATTTCACCAATGTCATAGACAGACGTGGGGACATATTAGACCGGTTCCACAACTACATGTCCATGAGCCAGGGCGATGGTGGGCAGTTGAGGCGTCGACATGGCCGTATGCCAGCAACAGCAGCAGCTGGCAGTCGTCACGGATGTCAACAGGGCCGCGGCCGCCCCCGTAGTGCCAGCAGCAGCCCCAGCAATGCTGGGTCTGTGCTGTCATCAGACCACCCCAGGAGACCACGTGCACGTGGCTCTGGCCGGGCCCGACAGGGATCTGTGTCCAGTCAACGAACACCTGCTTCTGATGACAGTACCCAGTCTGGGTTGGTACTGGATACAGTCCGTAGCACCCCTGCAAGGCACAGGTACCGTGTCTGTGGCCAGAGACACTGATCTGTATGACCTGGCAGGTACAGTCTGTGGCTGTCCACAAACACCAGTATATGGCAGCCATGAGGTGGAACTGTGTGCATCCATACACACATGTGAATTGACAACACCTAGGGCTACCGCATACATGCACACACTGCATCAACATTGCCCCACCTTCTACTGCTGTCCCTCACCAACACACATACACATACATGTCAATTGGTGGTATCGGTGGCTGACTCAGGCATACCAAGTTCACACCCTGTGCATATGATGAAACTGTGCCACCTCCTGCAATCTGTAACAACTGTGCAGGTACAGGTTAACATGTTGCTGATGCACAGGGTGACCACATAGATGTGTAGTAATGGTATCATGTTGTTAACAGTACTGTGTGCTGAATTAATTGTGGGTATATCACAGCATGCCTGATGCAGTAAGTGTGTGATTGTCATGTCCTTTTGTCTACACCCATGGTAAGTACCATAGTGTATCATCTGCACATGTTGGCATACTGGTGGTAATGAAATCAACAGAAGGCTACATACATAGGTAGCACAGGGGATAAGGTAATGAATGTAGTAATACGCAATGATGGACATGTAAATTGCAAGTGGCATGTTGCCCACACTGGACTCTGCAATGCAGATGTTTGAGGATGTTGATATGTGTGCATTACTACACGACTGGTACAGGACACACAGGAGCACCCTAGCACTGCATGCTCACATCTCATACCATGCTAGGCAGCCCCAACACATAAAACTAACTGTCACAGGAGGGAGAGTCCCCATATATGTCAGGGATACTGTGGTGGCAGGCCAGGTAGCATACATCCTACTAAGTATGGAACCACTGAGTGAAGGCTTAGTGTCTGTTATTTGACATGTGTATTACTGCAGGTATGAGCACATGGGTTTCCATCCAGTTATTGTACATCCTGACAGTACATGGTCTGTACACTTGTGTGCACTGAGACTGGACCCTAGCCATCTGACCCGTGTATTTCCATGTACATGTGCATAGTGCCTGCATATTTGCAGTGTTACCTACTCGAACTGGTACAGCTTGTTTGTTTTACAATGGACTACATGCAGCCCTGTTTACTGTAGCTTTGTTTGCATGCATGTTTGCTTGCAATTACCCTGGAATACTGATCACACCTGCAATGCATAGTTATAGAGCTTCTGTGGACTCCTAGTGCCATCTGCATAGCTTACTATATGTATGTCCATGTCCCACTTGACAGGATGTCACTGTTTGTCCTGTTCACATGTACATTGCCTGTGACACAGTGCATATGACTTACCTGGCATGTGTCCACGTGAGCAGTCATATATGCTACTGCTAACTAATCACAGGCACTACACATTCACATATTCATCTTCTGTTGAACTACCTGCTTCGCTAGGGATGGCCTGCACCTGTAACCCCTGGGCTTTCAGATATTGGCAAAGGCTCTTGCTACCCCCATAGTGCCTATGTTAGGCAAGGCTCAAATGACAAACCCACCTTCATAGGTATCACAAGGGATAAGAAACTAAGAGTAATGCTACCCAATGCCAGAAGTCTAAACCTCCAGATGCATGCACCCAAAACACTCTTTGGCATGGAGAACATTGATATCTGTGCAGTAACAGATGCCTGGTTCAGGGCTACTGAGAGCACACCAGCACTACCAGGCTTAACCTGGTTGATTTCTTTGAAACAGTCACCAAGGCCATTGACGAGGGGAAGGTGGTTCACACAGCCTACCTGGACCTCGCAAAAGCCTTCACAACAATACCCCACTTGGGCATTCTAGAGAAGCTCACCAGCTTAAATATAAGGCCCTATGTCACTAGATGGATTGCACAGTGGTTCAAGGACAGAACCCATATGGTTAGAATTGCTGGAGCCATGCCAGACTCCAAACCAGTTACGAGTTGTGTCCCACAAGGCTCAGTCTTGGGACCTCTCTTGTTTGGTATATATTTATTGGAGGTACAGGCCAACACGGATGGACTGTAGCTGACCAAATATGCAGATGACTGCGAACTAGCCACCATAATCAACTCTCCAGCCGACACAAGCATCTTCCAAAGGGGCATCATAGAAACAGAAAACTTGTGCCAGAGCCATGGCCTTCAGCTGAACAGTGTTTAGAAAGGGAAATGTGCATCATGTAGTCTGTTCACCTAGTTGCCAAAAGGGACATTTTCCTCACACACACTAACCCCCCTCAGCCAAAAACACACACTTGCCAATTGCAGGATTCAACCCCTTATCTGACTATGTTATGACACTGGAGATGGACACATTAGCAGAGTGCGCTATTCGCATTACTGGGAGGTTTCCCTTCTCTTGCTGTACTTATAGGGTGCTGACATCATCAGTGTTTAGAAAGGGAAATGTATCCTGTAGTTTGTTCTCCTAGTTGCCAAAAAGGACATTTCTCTTACACACACACTAACCCCCCCTCAGCCAAACACACACACTTACAGGATTCTAGCCCCTACCTAACAATATCATGACACTTGAAATGGACGCATTAGCGGACCGTGCTATTCGCATTACTGAGAGGTTTCTCTTCTCTTGCTGTACTTATAGGGTGCTGACATCATCAGTGTTTAGAAAGGGAAATGTGCATCCTGTAGTCTGTTCACCTAGTTGCCAAAAGGGACATTGTCCTCACATACACTAACCCCCCTCAGCCAAAAACACACACTTGCAATTTGCAGGATTCAAACTCCTATCTGAGGATGTTATGACACTCGAGATGGACACATTAGCAGAGTGTGCTATTCGCATTACTGGGGGGTTTTCCTTCTCTTGCTTTACTTATAGGGTGCTGACATCATCAGGGTTTAGAAAGGGAAATGTGCATCCTGTAGTCTGTTCACATAGTTGCCAAAAGGGACATTGTCCTCACACACACTAACCCCCCTCAGCCAAAAACACACACTTGCCATTTAAGTGTGCTATTCGCATTACTGAGAGGTTTTGCTTCTCTTGCTGTACTTATAGGGTGCTGACATCATCAGTGTTTAGAAAGGGAAATGTGCATCCTGTAGTCTGTTCAACTAATTGCCAAAAGGGACATTTCCCACACACACACTAACCCCCCTCAGCCAAACACCCACACTTGCAGGATTCAAACCCCTACCTAACAATGTTATGACACTTGTGACGGACGCATTAGCAGAGCGCGCTATTTGCATTACTGGGAAGTTTCCCTTCTCCTGCTATACTTATAGAGTGCTGACATCATCAGTGTTTAGAAAGGGGAATGTGCATCCTGTAGTGTGTTTTCCTAGTTGCCAAAAGGGACATTTCTCTCCCAAAGACTTATACACACACCAACCCCACTCACACACACTGAACATTTGCAGGATTCAAACCCCTATCTAGCTATGTTATGACACTTGTGACGGACGCATTAGCAGAGCGTGCTATTTGCATTACTGTAAGGTTTATTTTCTCCTGCTATACTTATAGAGTGCTGACATCATCAGTGTTTAGAAAGGGGAATGTGCATCCTGTAGTGTGTTTTCCTAGTTGCCAAAAGGGACATTTCTCTCCCACAGACTTACACACACACCAACCCCACTCACTCACACTAAACATTTGCAGGATTCAAACCCCTACCTAACTATGTTATGACACTTGTGACGGACGCATTAGCGGAGCGCGCTATTCGCATTATTGGGAGGTTTCTTTTCTCCTGCTGTACTTATAGGGTGCTGACATCATCGGTGTTTAGAAAGGGGAATGTGCATCCTGTGGGGAGGCAGACACCAAGCACACTCTGGCTAAGATGTCATTCCCTAGGGCAAACAGCATAGTGTTGACCTCTACACCCATATGTTTAATTGTCTAATGCACATTATTTGTTGCTGATAGACTGTTTGAACATCTTTATTGCCATAGCATTCCCTGTTTGTATGAACAACTTGTGCATCTGTGGAAGATGTTTGCTTATGGGAGGGATCCACTATATCACGTATGTCTCTGAAGTCATTTAACTGTGTGCACAGGGCAGACTGCTGTAATGTGGTTGGTTCCTGGAATAACACGTAAAAATACCAGATATGTATGTCCAACTGCTAAACTGAGATTTGGCCTAAGTGTGTGAGCATGCCCAGTTCAGCCTTCCCATGGCATGTTGTCTGACATATGTCTCATTTATCAAAGTGTGTGAGCATGCCCAGTGTGAGCATTCCATATGTTAGACTCTGCAGCCCACCACATTTGTGGATGAGTGTGAACTTCAACAAATATCACCCGTTTATGGTTGTGTGTTGTGTGTCATGTTGTGTAGTTACTGTACAACTGCTTTGTGTGTGAACACAACAGGATTATACTGTGCCTGCAGTGTTTGCATGGGATACTTTGCATACAGTTGTCAACATCCTTTCACACTGACCTAACACTGTAGTACTGTATAGTGTACTGGTAGTACTTTGACTGTGGTGGACAGTATCCTGGGCTTTAGTGCTATCACTGCTTTACATTTCGATAGTGAGCACAACAGCCTGGTTAGGGGCCAGTTGTGTACATCTGACCATGTTGCATTCTGTTCAGATATGAACTACTTAAACCAGGCTTGTCCAACATTGGTAGTGTATTCCACAACATAGGTGTACATTTGCAAACACTAGCGATGTGCCCTAGTCCATGTCTAATGCTAGTTGGAGAGTGTGTTTGTCCTTCAACACACATTGTAAGTGGAGTTTGCCATGACATATGTCATGGTTAGTATACTGTGCCTCTGTCTACCTGTGACATGACAGTGATACCCAGGATAAAGCTACCATCTCCCATCCACTCATCAAGATTCCTATTGAGGAAGATTGATAAGTGACTCTATGGGTAGCCTGTACTGGGAGTTCACTCATGAGTGGGGGTGGCTTCTGTGTTATGGTTCATGCAGTACAGCTTGTCCTATGTAAGTCAGTGCTGGGGTTCAGGTCTCTCATGTGCATAGCTCACTGCCATTCAGATTGTACAAGGTGCAACATGTTTATTGATACCAGCAACACAGGCAACACATGGCATCTGTGCAAGGTCTTTGATACTCCTGGTGAGGTACTGTTGGGGACTTTACGGTTGATGGAGGTGTCTGCTGAGGTACATCCCACAGGGGCTATTGTAGTCAATTGTACCGCTGATGAAGGATGACTGCAGAGCCACAATGACCTCCCCTTATCTAGATCTGACAACCTTCATGATTAGGTGGGTATATGGTATGTTTCTGTAAACACTACAGCACATGTTTGTCCAATGCAGGATATCTATCACCTTGTGTCCCCAGGTCTCTCATTACATGTTAACTACATAATGGGTTAACACCTATGTGGTAATTGGTGGGCACTTACTGTATATCCACAGGGGTTGACTATACACTTTTCTGCAATTAGCTTGCTGACACGGCTATGGCACCAGTTGTCTGTTTCTATGTGGCCCTTTTGTGGGATGCTTGTGTCAGCTGGTGGATCATATGTGGTGAGCAGTTTGTAGTCCTCTGCAAACATGTTTGGACACAGTCCTTCCATGTTTGCCTGTACCTATGGGACATATATACCAGACGAGGGAGATCCCAGGACCAAGCCTTGTGGGATGCCAGTTATATCTGGTTTGTAGTCTGACATGGCTGCAGCATGTCTGACCATGTCTGTTCTGTCCTTGGTCTGGTTTGCAACTCCTCTACTGACATAGGGGTTTATATTTAAGCTGGTGAGCTTATCTATAATGAACACGTAGGGTATTGTATAGAAGCCTTTTCAAGGTCCAGCTACGCTGTGTGGACCACATTGCCCTCATCAATGACCTTAATGACTGTTTCAATTGAGTCAAACATGTTTAGGGGCAGGATCTGCACTTAAGAAAGCCACACTGGGTAGGGTCCGGTGTCAGTAGGTCCCCAATATCTTTATGTCTGTGGTACATGCTGATCCTTTCCATAGCTGTGCAGACAGAGCTTCTCAGGATTCTGGGGTAGTAGTTTTCAGTATCCATTCAGGCAACACCTTTGTTGAGAAGGACCACTGTTGTTGTACACTGCTCTTTGGGTACATATTCTGTGGTAAGGCTGACATTGAGCAGTAGTGTGATTTGGCATTCCATTCATCTTGGAGTCCATGTTGCACTAAGCCCAGGACACCATCTCATACCATTGCTGCTGTGTGTTTTGCTTTGTAGATGCTGGC
The DNA here is from genome assembly GCF_019279795.1 of Protopterus annectens. Lineage (NCBI taxonomy): Eukaryota > Metazoa > Chordata > Ceratodontiformes > Protopteridae > Protopterus > Protopterus annectens. Next base: position 1,015,023,549 of record NC_056729.1, read on the forward strand.
TGTTACCTCAGCATCTGCAATGTCAGGGGGCCAGCAGTCTGCTGGGATAGATATTCTGCATTCGTGGGGGGGGGGGGGTTTGCACTGCACCTGTCAGGGTGTATGTTGGCAATATGTGTGTGTGTTTGTGATATTTGTGTGATTCAGAGCATATCTGTGAATTCCCAACATGGTTCCTACCATCAGTTGTGAAAGCCTTGGGATTATCCTTAGTGTCCTGTACAATTTGTATCTTCATAGGTTCATAGGTTCATACTAGGCTATCCACCCTAGGGCATTTGTTAGCCTAGCCAGAGTGTGTGTGGCTTTTGCCACCCCTTGCTATGTGAATATTATGGCCATTTATGATTTGCTTTGCTGTGCCTCTGTCTGGACATGACACAGTGAAGACCCCCAGTGTAACTCTACAATCATCCATCCACTTGGCAAGATTCCTGTTGAAGAGTGTCAGTGAGGGGCTCTCCCTAACATGGAGTGGGATTCTGGTCCAGGGTGTGGGGAGCCTCTGGATTATGTATCTGTCCCACCAGCACATCCTGTTTCATTATTTGTTGAGGTTGACATCTCTCACTCTCACAGCTCCGATGGCTTTGAGTTTTCTGGGGTGGAGCATGTCCATTACTCCTGTGTTGGGCATGGCCTTCTACAACAGGCATGCAATGCCTCTGTGTAGGCAGTATGTGACTGCATTCAGCTGGGGTGTCTACAGCCAGGCAGCATATGACATATATTTGAGACCCTTTATCCTCTTGGTGAGGTACCTTTGAGGTCTTTCTAACTGCTGCAGGTGTCAGGTAAGGTACATCCCATACGAGGCATTGTACTAGATTATGGGTGTGATAAGAGAACAGTATAGGGGCACAATGACCTCTGTTGACGTAGATGTGAATCCTTTCCTGATACTGTGTCAAATGTAGACAGTCTTCCTAGCCACATTGGCAATGTGGGTGTCACATAACAGGTTACTGTCCACTTGTGTCCCTAGGTCCCTGGTTACTCCTTCCATACATAATGGTTTACCACCTATGTGGTAATTTGTGGTACCTTGTTTGGTATTTGGTGGGACATTCATACTGTCCAGTGTCCTCAGGACGGCTGGGTGGGGTTCCTGTGTGTGAGAGTGTGGTCTGTAGCTTGCTACAGACTGTACAGCAGTCTTGCCTACAGTTAGTTGCACATGGGTGGACTCCAATGCCTTGTGCATTGTCAGTTACCTGGACGTATGGGTGTCTGTGCTGAATATGGATACTCACCCTCCTTTTATGTTTTGTTCCAGGTTTTTGGGCCATGACACATGATATATGGTATAACCTGGTAGTGCTGGTGTGCTGTCAGGAGGCTTGCAGCAGGTTTCTGTCACTGCACAGACATCGATGTTCTCCATACTGGGGATGGCCTTGGGAGCATGCATATTGGGGTTTACACATCTGGCATTGGTCAGCATTACCCTTATGTTTCTTTCCACTTATGTTTTCTAGGGTGGTGGGTCAGTCTTTTCAGCCTTGCCTACAAAAGGCTCTATGGAGGTGGCAAAGGCATTATCCAATATCCAGATGCCCAGGGGTAACAGGTGCAAGCCATCCCAAGAGCAGCTGCATGGCTTGTCAAGCATGACATCCCAAGCAGACAGACATTGGATCCCCTTGGAATGACACCAGTAAGTGTGCCACTTGCTATGACTGATCATTCCGTGTTTGTACTGTGGCATTATTCTTGGTAAGGGTAGGATGCTGCAAACGGTGAGTGTCATACCGGCCTGGTCTACATAATCAGAGAGCTCATCTATGTCTCTTTTCATGTAGTCTAGGGAGGTACATCTCAGGTCATTCACACCAACATGGACTATGACTGCATCATATTTCTACTTGCTTTGGAGTGACCTGCATACTTCTGTTATGTGGCATATTGTGGCAGCCTACAGGCAGCTTACTGTATCCTTTCCCTTGTTCAGTCTGGTGTGCGGGGCAGCAGTGTGTCTGACTATGGAGTCACCTATTACAACTGTATCAGGCATGTTGTTTCTCCTTCTGGCCTGTGACTGTTTGGCTCACCAGCTTTGTGTACTATGTGTTGCATGTGCTATGTTTGGAGGTTGTTTGATTGGGTGTCTGCTTTAGAGGCCTCTGTTGGTGTGCTGTGTTTGTACCTTCACAACACCCAAATTAGCCTGCTGTAAAACCTTGCTGTGCCACCCCTTTGTCGTTCACCTAAAAGAGACCTGACGCTATGGATGGGCACTTTCTCAATTTTTCTGCCACCAGATTGTTAGATATAAGCATTCATGAGAAAATGAAGGAATTGTCCCATGTTCACTGGCAACCAACTAAGCTTTAGAGAAACAGACACAGTATATGTCACTGGAGACAAAACTCTCACACAAATGCAGTTAAAATAATCAGCTTATCAGTAATCATTACTCCCACCACACATTGTACTGACCCATCACATAGACCAGCTTATGCTAAGGCACTTAAGAGCTTCCTCCCCAAACCCCAAAGACCTCCTAGACATCCATACTACACAAAGAATTGTCAGCAACCTCAAAAGCACTCCACCAAAATAAAACCTAACACAAATCATACAACCACAGTCTTTGGAGCCTCATCTATAAAACCCATAAGGCAAGCAAACAAACTACATGATGATATGTCATAGGAGACTTCATTATGAGACATAACATATTTCCACTCACCAGGCTTAATAAGGAGAAAATCATGCTCATTTGAGTATCAGGAGCCAGGATCCACCAAATAACCCATGCACTCAAGTCATTAGACCACATGTACCAGTATGACTCAGTCTTAGTCCATGTAGGTATAAATGACCTGAGAGATACCTCCCTGAACTATATGAACAGAGAGACATTATGGAATCCTATGAACAGAGAGACATTACGGAACTGTATGACTTTGTGTCATAGGCTGGTATGGGCCTAGCACTGAGCAGCATTCTACCTTCACTAAGGGTTAAACCACAATATGAAGAAAAGGTGATTGTTATTCCAAGGGGGTACAATATTTGTCCCCATGGGAGGATATAGACAACCACTATGTTGCATTGTGAAGGATGGTCTACACCTGTCCTTTTCTGGCTTAGGAATATTGGCTAACACATTGTCCTCCTTCATATTGCATTTTTAGACAATGCCAAAATGACAAATCTACAGACATAGCAAAACCAACAAAAAATAATCTGAAAGTATTACTGTTTAATGCCAGGAGCTTAAACTAGAAGCTTCACTCCCTCCTGGCTCTCCCTATCCTGGAAAATGTGGACATCTGTGCAGTTAATGAGGCAAAGTTTAAAGCCGCGGATAGGACTCTAGCAGTACAGGGCTACAATGCTTTCCAAAGATTTAAGACAGCTACTGAACAGGCAGAGACCAAAGGTGGAGGGGGTCTCAATCTAAACAAAAAATGTACTTCAAAACTAGTCAAACAGCACAACATGCTTGATGTTCTCCATTTCCAGATTTCCAAAAGTAATGTCCTGTATCATATCCTTGAAAGCTACATGTCATTGTCTATTATCCAAGAAGCCCATAACTCATACTTGGATTACTGGAGGCGTTCAACATTCAACCTAACACCATATTCATGAGACTCTTCAACTACCCCACTATAAAATGGGATACTTATATGACCCCAGAGTTACAGGCTCAGATATTCCTAGACTTTCTAAACACAAGAATCTTGGACCAGACAGTCCATGCTCCCATTAGGTGTACAAATATACTTGACCTGGTACTCACAAACATGGGAGAATGTAATACACCCCAGTTGCAGTGTTCGGTCTGGTAAGATCAGACCACAAAGCTGTATTATTCATGCTAAAAATCATTTCTGTTACCCTGGCTAACCCCAGAACATTTAGGGTGCATTTCAAGCCAAACTTCCTATGACTAAATAATGTGTCTATATTATATCCTCAAAGAGGCGTTCCATCGAATGCCTCTTCATCGACCCTTAAACTGCGAAATTAGAAAACAGTGAACATTCACATCAGTGATTTCTTTCCCTGGGAAAAAAATCGCTTGGCCATCCCTGTTAGTTTGCCATTTTTCCCACTGCAGTGCGATCTCAGAGTTGCTATATTTTGTTAGGAGGGATGTTGGGGGGGGGTGAAGCCCCCACTTTGTAATATTTGCAGTGATATGTTTTTCTTTTTAGGGCAAGCAATTTCTTTCCCTGATGTGAATGCTCACTGTTTTTCTGATTTCGTGGTTTAAGGGTCAGTGAAGAGGCATTCAATGGAACGCCTCTTCGAGGATATAACATAGACCCCTAAATAATAACCTTTTAAAATTTCAACTCCCGCCCCAAACCTTGAGAACACAGCTGCCTATGTAGAATTCTTCACAGATTCCCTTTACAGCCATGTCAATAAATGCGTAGAAACAGCTGTGTCTGCCAGAAGTAAACTCAGGCCTAACTCAAAAAACAAACCCCCAGTGAAATCCAAACATAAACAGGTTGCACAACAAAAGAAAAAAAACAGTCATAGCTAAGATCAGGAAGTGCTATGGCCAGCATGATAAAAAACACTCTTACCAAGCTAAACAAACAACTAAGAGGGAAAATTAAGTCTGCTGTAGTCAAACCCAAGGAAATAATGGCCTCCCAGACAAAGGACAAAGCTTTCTTTAACTATGTCCAAAACCTCAAAGGCATTACACTGCAGTTTGCAGAACTGAACTGATTCTAAATGGCATCACCTATATATATAGCAGGAAGACACAACAGATCTGTTGGCCAGTTTTACCCACTCTGTCCCTCACTACCCCCAGGAAATACCATCAGACAATACAATCTATCACTAAGTAGTAGTAGTTTCTAGATATGTTCTCTAAGGCCAAAAACACTGCATCAGTAGGCCCTCATAATATTCCTGGATGCCTCCTTGTAACCTGAAACATGACCTATATGGGCTACTGGAGTCACTGTTTAACCATAGCCTCCAGACAGACTTTGTGCCATGAGAATGGAGAGCTACAGTCATTCCTCTGCACAAGGCAAATCCATCAGTGGACCCCAGGAACTAGACTGACTAGTGTCATGCAAAGCCATGGAAAGAATTATCATGAAAATGATCAATAAGGATATAGAAAACCTTCAAACACTGGTTTCTACCCAGTTTGGTTTCCTCAAAGGCAAATCATGCCTACTCACCCTGCTGGACTTCTTTGAGAAGGTCACAAGGGCTACAGATGAGGACAAAATGGTACATACTGCCTACCTATACCTGGCTAAGGCATTTGATACAATACCCCCACTTTGCATTGTAAACAAACTCATGGATACAGGCATAAACCCCTATACTATTTGTTAAGTAGTCAGATGGCTCACAGATAGCATCCAGGAATGTTAGGATAGGGGAGACCACCTCCAGAAAGATGCTGATCACTAGAGGAGTCCCTCAAGGATCTGAGTTGGGTCTGGTCCCTTTTGGTGTCTACTTCTTGGAAGTCAAGGCAAATGATAAGGGCATCTGGCTGACCAATACTGCAGATGATTGCAAACTAGGAGCATTCATAGAATTCCCCCAAGGCAGTAACATCCTACAAGAAGGACTAATGAAGATACATGACTGGTGCCAAAGCTATGGCTTAAAACTCTATGCTAAGAAATGCCCAATAGTACCATTTAGGAAGTCAGACACCCTAGGAAATTACCTTATTGATACAGCCCTAAGACTACAACCAGTAGTCAGTGATTTGGATATGAATGCAGATAGTAACCTGGCTTTCGACCATTATGTGTCTAAAGTAGTAAGGAAGTCATTCCATGTTGATCAACTTATAAGCAAGGGCATGGCATCTAGGACCAAAGAAGTAATCTTTCCACTGGATTCAGCCCTCATCAGGTCCATCATTAAGTATATTGCCCTCTTGGTATGTACCTACTAGGCACATACAATAAATGGAATGTCCCCAGAAGTTCCTCTCAACAAGAACGCAGGATGTAAACAGCATGTCTTATGCAGATCACCTCAAAGCCCTGTCTTTATACTCTGTTTCCTACAGCCAATGGAGATGTGATCTACGCCTGGTATGCAAGTCATCCTTGGATCCCACTCTGATGAACCTTTTTCATATCTGCAAAATGAATAGCATCAGAATTACTCAGTCTAGTGATTTAAACTTTGCTTGTGATATAAATAGGACATGTATGTGTCTCATAGAATTCACCTTCTCTGTAACAGTCTTCTCATCCATGTGAAGCAGAGCTCTTCTCTAACCCTATTCAAGAGAAACCTGGAAAAGTGCATAGGAAATTAGAAATACACCCAGATCTTGCACCTACATCTCCAATGGACAGAACTTTAAAGTTTGCCTTAGCTTGCATATACCCCTTAAAAAACCCTAGGACACAAACTTCAGGGATATATTTGGGATGCTTGGCTAAACTTATAAATGGTTTGAAACATGATACATATGTAGCAATGATAATTTTGTGCCATTAAGCTTCATAGTTGGTTTGGTCAGTATATGATGCTTATATCACCCATATGGATAATCTATGGCATTTCTGTATAGTTGATCAATAGTTTGATTTTATTTATGTACAAGTACAGAAACATACATCAGTATTATCTGTTCATTAGAGGTCCACCACCACCTTAAGAAGCCCCATGTGTCTTAACTACTTATCTTTTCATTTGTAGTTACAAGGTTCTATAACTATGCATGATCACCTACTTATGTGGATGATGATCATATTGTCATACCCTCTGTGGGTTTGTTTGATTTGTTACTGCTGCTAACAACATCAAAATCTGGTGTTGCCAATATCTGATGCCCACAGTAGCCTGCTAGTACATGGGTAAGTAAAGACTGATAAGTTTGCATGCATCACTATTACTGTTTGCATGTGCTTAGCTCCTTTTCTATTTTAAGTAAGTGGTATGTGTGTGTGTGTGTGTGTGTGTGTGTGTGTGTGTGTGTGTGTGTGTGTGTGTGTGCACACGAGCGCATGTTGTGTGAGTGCGCATGTGCCATTCACAGCCTCTTAGCTAGTGTTATGGCATTCTGTACATCCCTCCATGCCCTATCTGCCATGATCATAGCTAGCTGCAGTTTTCTCATATGACCCCTCCTTTGTGTCTGCTTGCCCTGTGTGTGGTGCTGGAAGCTGTGGTCCCTGTTACTGCAAATGTTATGTAAGATGGCAAAGACAGTATTTTGGCAGAGGTGGAAGGGTCGTATTGCAGGGTACATTCAGATGTATCTAGACATCAGAACAATGATGTGAACAGACCAAATACATGTTCTACTGATATTTCTAGTCTGTGCATGTGCAGTATTGTAACCTTGCAAAGTGGGATTATGTGAGATTTTTATGGGAGACATGAGCCAAGGTTCCAGTGCATGCCTTGCATCTTCCAGCAGATGTCCTTGTGGAAAATCATCCCTTGAAAACCTTAGGTACAGATCACAGGTGTGCCATATGTAGGAGTCGAGGAAACTGTTAGGGTGACCTGCACATACAGTATAGATGATACCATGCACATTACAGATCATCTGACAGCTGATGGAGTGATGGCCTTTTCTGTTAATGTACCTCCTTCCTAGTTCACCAGACGGAGCTTTTATTTCATTATCGGTGCAACCTATAGGTCCCAGTACTTCAGGAAAATGTGCTATGCCAGAGATTTTTCATGCTAGTATGTCTCTCTTCTGGAGTATGTGGTAAATAGATAGATATACTCCCCCACATGTTGCAGCATTGTATTGAAAAACTGTTGGACTATTCTTGAGTTAGAGACCTATGAAACATCCACTGTGCCCCCTGTGGGTCACTGAAATGCCCATCTAGCTAGTATATATAATGGTACACATATCCCAGTTTCCACTTGGATGATATCTTCATGATTCCCATGAGGCTCCAAGTGAGGCCATCAGATGTTCACTATTTATTCTACAGTATCTCTGTTCACCCTGTATCACTCTGTTATTTCTATTTCATGTAGTCCATGGTAGGTCAAACGTGGTCTGAACACCCTATACCTTTTAGGCTAAGGACCGTTAGCGACAGCACCTTGTAGTTAAGCCTATTTATAATAGCTGCAGCATATGTTTTTTAAAGTTTCCCCATGGCTGTATTCCAGCATGTCTTGGAATTCAGTGCTAAAGTGAGTGTGACTTGTTCATACTCTTCTGAATCATTCCACCATGATTTTTATTCTTAATTAGCATTCACTTCAGGAAATTTGCAGCTAACTCATATTTTGCAAACACTTGTGATGTGTACAACTCTTTCCTGAATTGCAAACATCTCACTCATAGTTGCACATGTCACAAACATGCTTACCACAACGTGTACACATTCAGAAGTATACTTTCTAATTGAGGTGCACCTGCTTATTATAATTTTTTCTTTATTAATTACATTGATGATTTAGTAATTATGGTAAGGAATAAGATTTGCCTTGATCTTGTATGACAAGATTTAATAAAAATGTTAAACAAAATTAGATTAACTTTTAGTAGGAAAAAATGCCTGGGCTATGCACCCACTGAAAAGGAGGTGACAGTTACTTTATGATGAACTAAGTTGAAGTATTAGGTGTGAAATTTAAGGAAAGAGACAAATCTGAATCACAGTGAGAAACTATACTACTCAATATTAAAATTATAATAGATGGGTTAAAACTTTGTAACTTACTGAATCTAAAAAAATTGCTTCTTTCTATCAGGAAGGTGTATATATTTATGTTTATAACAGATTTTGAAAAAATATGTTAGAATTGTTTTTTAGCATTACTTGGAGTTCAATATTAAACAAATTTTATACATTTTATATAACAAAAAGAGTGACGGTGGCTTAGGTTTGATTAATGTTTATCTTACATCATTACACTTGCACTGGGTTTTACAGCATTTAATGTCTAATATAGACCACTTAGTTGCTCATATGGCAACAGGCTTTGTGCCAAGTGAATGTAGGACTGCAAATGTCATCCCTTTGCACAAGGGTAGACCATCTGCAGACCTAGTAACTACAGCTGCGTACATCTGACTAGTCTCAAAAGCAAGTCCTTGGAAACACTTATCATGGAAATAATAAACAATGACATAGGAAAACGTCAGTCACTGGATCCAACCTAGATTATTTTTCTCAAGGTCAGTTCATACCTACTTTATCTGGTGAATTTCTTCAAGAAGGTCAGCAAAGTAATAGGCAAGGGAAAAACAGTGCAAACTATTTACCCTCACTTGGTGAAAGTTTAGCACAGTACCCCATTCAGGCATTCTTAACAAACTCAGAAAATTAGGTATAAGCCCTGTATCACTCACTGGATATCCAGCTGTCTCATACAGAGGACACAAGAAGTTAGGAAAGGGGCGTTTCCTCTCCACAAAAAGGCCAGTCACTAGTGGAGTACCTCAGAGCTTGGTGCTGGGGCCACTTCTTTCTGACATTTATTTTTCCGAGGTCAAGGCCAACATCAAGGACCTCTGGCTGAACAAGTTTACAGATAATTGCAACCTGTCTGCAGTCATAGAATCCCCTAATGACACAAGTACCTTCCAAGAAGGCCTGACACAGGCAAATAACCAGGGCCAGAGCTATGGTCTAAAACACAATACCAAGAAATGCAAAACAGCATCATCTGAGAAGATAGCTACCCCTGGAAACTAGCACATTGACAATACACCATTAAGGTTAGACCCAATAGTCAGAGATTGGGGAATGTATATATACATCAACTTGGCCTCTGTTTTTCATGTATCTGAAGTGGTAAGGAAATCATTCTATGTTATACAGTTTAAAGTAAGGGTATCACATATAGATCCAATGATGTCATTGTTCAACTGTACTTGGCTGTCATCAGGTTAGATATAGAGTACAGCACCCCTGTTGGTACATATTTGACCAGACATGTGCAAAACATGCAGCATCCACAGACATTTTTCACAAAAATAATTCAAAGTATAAACATGCCATACACAAACTACCTCAAAGTCCTGACCCTGTACTCAGAATCTTTCAGGCTGATGGGATGTGATTTAAGCCTAGCCTGCAAAGCTTCCTTTGATAACACTCTGTTGCATTTATTATACATCCACAAAACACATAGCATCATAATTACCTGATTTAGGGACCTAAACTTCGTCTGCAACATAAATACGGAATGCTGGAAGAGCAGTTATGTATCTCAGAGACTATCTCTTCTTTGGAACAGTCTTCCCATTCATGTCAAGCAAAGCTCTTCCCTAACCCAACTCAAGCATAACTTGGACCACTGGATGGAGAATCAGAAATTTACCCCTTGCCTGGTACCCACATTTCTAATAGACAGAGGTAGTATGTAAATGCTTGACCACCCATGCCCCAGTCTACATATACCACATAACACAACATCAGAGTATCAACCTGTTAGATGTATTTGGGAACCCAGGTTAGGTTTAAAAAGGCCTCCAGGAGTTGTTAGACTAGCAGTCACCTATGAATCTATGAACCTATGACCATTCTTGAGGTGTCATTGGTGTAACAGGTTGCACACCATTTAGTGCAGAAGGCTGTGGGTTCTATTCCCATATATTGCTGACACTCCAGTGCAGTATAAGGGGGCTGCTGCATTCCTGAGTGTGCTGTCCTTTGGAAGAGATGTCAAACTGAGATCCCATCTGTCTGAGCTGGTGGTAGTTCAGGTGGGTGTAAAAGACCCCACTGCAACCATCAGTAAGAGTAGTGGAAGTTCCCTAATGCCCTGGTCTACCAATGTACTACAGTTTCCTGTTTTGAACTACATCCAGTGATGATAAACTCCAGTACTTATTTATTTATTTATTAATTATGGCATATTCAGGTAAGTTTCAGTCACTATCTATTTTTTTTCTTTTTATCTAATATAGTAAGAGAATTAATTGAAGGCTGCTGCGATGCAGAGGTTTGCATTGTCACCTCACAGCAAGACATTCTTCGGCTCAATTCTCGGCTGGAGTTCCTTCTGTGCGGAGTCTGCATGTCCTCCATGTGTCTGAGTTAGCTTTAAAGACATGCAGGTAGGTGTGTGTGGGTGTGCCTTCCGTGAAGGTTGGGCATCGGGCTGGCAACTCGGCACTGTAAAAATCCACTGCCAATTAATCTGCAGACCGGTTATCTGCTGTGGCAACCCCTAACCAGGAAAAGCTGAAATACATTGCTTTTTTTTAGAAGGGAATTAATATAAAGCAATAAAGATATGTAGTTTGATTGCATTATATTAATGTATTTACTATATTAAGTAAAAAGAAAAAAGATATTGCCCGTGAGTTAGTTGAACATAAAGTAAATAAAGAATGGAATTCATCATTAGTGGAAATTGTTCAACTAAACTGTGGTATATTCAGATTATGGAAATGTTCATAGATTTATTAGGTGGATACTAGGCTAAAAAGTACCAGGGCCTTTATAAGCCTGGCCATGTTTCCCAAATGTGTCTGTGAGTTCTTTTACCCAAGCAGTTATTTTAAGGAGTGTATGTTGTTAGATCCCTATCATAAGCTCGAAGTCCATCAAGAATGAATCTTATAAGACTGAGCTGGGAATATCAAAAACCTGGAAGCTCAACCAACAAGCTACAACAAAACACCTGCCTTTTTGCAGGAGTCCAAGCCCCCATGCACCCTCACTCTATCTATATATATATATATATATATATATATATATATATATATATATATATATATATATATAAACTCAGAGATCACAATGCAGAAGAGAAAGGGGCAAAACCCCAGTCCTCACTGTATCATGGTCCCATACAATGACAGTTTATGCAATTCAAGCTTCTGGGTATTCGATATTTCCACCTTGATTTTATAAGGGTCGCGCTTATGGGACTTTGAGAATATAATAGGGGCCCATGTTAGTTAGGGTATGATTCACTGGCTGCCTCTGTCCAACAGGCTTCCAGACCAGGGGTAGATTTCCAATTTCCTATCAATTGGTCCAGGTTATGCATGAATAGGGTAAGGGAAGGACTCTGCTTCACATGGATGGGAAGCCAATTCTAGAGAATGGGAATTCTCTGAGATACATATCTGTCCCTACAAAATATCCTAAAATTGCAAGCAAAGTTTACATCCTTAAATCTGGTAGTTCTGATGCTGTTAATTTTATAGATACTCAAAAGGTTCATCAGATACAAGGATGCTTTGTATGCCAAGTGTAGATTGCCTTTTAGCAATCTGTAAGAAACGGAGTACTGAAATAGTACTTTGATGTGATCTGCATAGGACATTGTGTTTACTCCATGTATTCTTTGTGGGTAACCTCTGCGGACATTCCAGTTGTTGCATGTGTCTGTTCAGGTACATACTAAAGGAGATGCTATATCCAATGATGGATCTGATGAGGGACAAGTACCGTGTACAGTGGCAGAATGACTTTCTTGAACCTGAAAGCCATGCTCTTATATATAGCTTGAGTGACCGAATGATTTTCTTACTACCTTAGACACATGGTTAAAAGCCAGATCGCTGTCTGCATGTGTCCCTAAATCACTGACTACTGAGTACACTCTAAGGGTGCTTTATCAATGAGGTAGTTTCCAGAGATGGACAACTTCCAGAAGGGTACGTTCATGCATTTCTTGGTACTGAGTTTTAAATCATGGCTCTGGTTCCAGTCATTTGATTGTGTTGGACTTTCCTGTAAGATGTATCTTAGGGGTTTTTTATGATTGTTACGAGTTTACAATCATAACTTGGTCAGCCAGGCAACCTTAACATTGGCCATGACTTCCAAGAGGTAGATGCCAAAGAAGATCGGAACCAGTACAGTCTTGATGGATCTGCTTCTCTTTGGAGGTATTTCTTCCAATCCTGACATCCTGTGCCCTGTCTGTGACCCAGCTAGCTATCCAGCATGTTACACGGGTGTTATGCCTAATTCTGTGAATTTGTTCATGATGTCCAAGTGGGGTACTTTATCAAATGACTTGACCAGGTCAAGGTAGGCAGTATGCATCATTTTACCCTCATCCATTGCCTTGGTGACCTTCGCAAATAAGTGCACCATTTTCAGTATGGATGACCTCCTTTTTATGAAACCAAACTATCTTGAGTGTAGTGACTGAAGGTTTTCTGTGTTATTATTTATCATTTCCTTGATACTTTTCCATGGTTTTACATATGGGACTAGTCAAACTAGTTCTAGGATGTATTAATGGGATTAATGTCAATCCATCAAAGGCGGTTTGACAAACACAAATTAAACTGAAACAAGTATGCAAAAACCACCTTTAGCAAACACTGAAACAATTTATATGTATAAACTCTGAGATTGCACTACAGGAAAGAAAGGAGCAAAACCCCAATCCCAACTATATCATGATCCCAGACAATGACTATTCATGCCGTTCAAGCTTCTGGGTTTTCAATATTCCTGGCTTGATTTTGTAAAGTTCACACTTATGGGACTTTAAGCATATAATAGGGACACTTTAGTTAGCATATGATTTAATGACTGACTCCATCCAACAGGGTGCCAGACCAGGGGTGAATTTCTAATTTCCCATCCACTGATCCAGGTTATGTTTGAATAGGGTAAGCAAAGGGCTCTGCTTCACATGGATGGGAGAATATAGGTTCATAAGTTCATAGGTTCATACTAGGCTATCTGCCCTAGGGCATTTATAAGCCTAGCCAGAGTGTGTTTGGCTTTCGCCACCCATTTTAAATTAATTTTGCTATGCCCTTTTTCGAGGTTAGTATACTGTGCCTCTGTCTAACAGTGACACAGAAGTGATACCTGGGGTAAACCTATGATCTCCCATCCACTCATCAAGATTCCTCTTGAAGAGAGTCAATGAGGGACTCTGCCTAACCTGGACTGGGATTTTATTCCAGAGTGAAGGGAGCCTCTGGGTTATGAATCTGTCCCTGCAGCATGTCCTATTTATTTCAGTGCTGAGGTTCAAGTCTCGAGCGCGTAGCTCGATGGGATTTGGATTTTCTGAGGTGCAGCATGTCCATTAATTCCGGGTTGGACATGGCTTTATACATCAGGCACAGATCGCCTCTGAGCAGGTGGTATGCCACTGAGTAGAGCTGGAGTTTCTTTAATCGGGCAGCATATGGCATCTGTTTGAGCCCTTTGATCCTCTTGGTGAGGTACTTTTGGGGTATTTCCAGTTGCTGCAGGTGTCTGGTAGGGTACATCCCAAAAGGGGCATTGTACTCAATTATGGGCCTGATGAGGGATGAGTAAAGAGGCACGATTACCTTCCCTGATCTAGATGTGAATCCCTTCATGATTAGGTGGGCTATATAAAATGTTTTTCTAATCACTTTGGCCACGTGGTTGTCAAATGAGAGATTGCTATCAACTTGGGTCCCCAGGTCCCTAATTACTTCTTCTGTACTTAATGGATTACCACCTATGTGGTAATTTGTGGGCACTTTGTTTTTGCCAAAGCGGATGACTATACACTTTTTGGCGTTTAGCTTGAGGCCATGGCTCTGGCACCAGTTGTCTGTTTCTATGAGGCCCTTTTGGAGGATGCTTGTGTCGGCTGGAGAGTCGATTATGGCGCCCAGTTTGCAGTCATCTGTGAACTTGGTCAGCCACAGTCCTTCCGTGTTGGCCTGTACCTCCGAAAAATATATACCGAACAAGAGAGGTCCCAGGACTGAGCCTTGTGGGACGCCACTTGTAACTGGTTTGGAGTCTGACATGGCTCCAGCAATTCTAACCATGTGGGTTCTGTCCTTCAGCCAGTTTGCAACCCATCTAGTGACATAGGGGTTTATATTTAAGCTGGTGAGCTTATCTATAATGCCCGAGTGGGGTATTGTATCGAAGGCTTTTCCGAGGTCCAGGTAGGCTGTGTGGACCACCTTCCCCTCGTCAATGGCCTTGGTGACTGTTTCAAAGAAATCGACCAGGTTTAAGAGGCAGGATTTGCCCTTAGCAAAGCCGAACTGGGTAGGATCCAGTGTCTGTAGGTCCCCAATATCTTTATTTATGAGGTCCATGATGATCCTTTCCATAGGTTTGCAGACCAAGCTAGTCTGGCTTATGGGGCAATAGTTTCCAGGATCCGTTGAGGCACCACCTTTGTGGAGAGGGACCACTGTTGCTGTACGCCGCTCTTTGGGTACATATCCTCTAGTAAGGCTGAGATTGAACAGTAGTTTTATGTTTGGGTTTAGCTCTTCTTGGAGTTCATGTAGGACGCAGCCCGGGACACCGTCTGGTCCCATTGATGCTGTGTTTTTTGCTTTGGAGAGGGCAGCTCTTACCTGAGCATCTGAGATGTCAGGGGGGCAGCACTCTGCTGGGATAGATATTTGACCTTTTGGTGGGGAGGGAGAGGGAGCAGTTTGCACTGAACCTGTCAGCTAGGATGTTGGCAATGTCTGTGGGTTCGGTGTATTTTTTGTCATTTTGGACTAATTCTGAGCATATCTGGGAATTCCCACCCAGGTTCCTAACATAACTAAAGAAAGCCTTGTGATTATCCTTAGTGTCCTGTGCAATTTTTCTCTCAAAGCTGGCCTTAGACGATTTTATGAGTGCCCGTAGTTTTTTGCTAATACTGATCAGAGATGCCTTCCCTTTTTGGGATTTTGCTCTATCATGTAGTAGCTTCCTCCACCTATTGTATAGTTTGTTTATGGCTGGGGTCCACCAGACAGGATCTCTGCCTTTGGAGGATTGGTCTTGGTTTTATTTGGGATTGCATGATCCATGCATTCCTGAAGGTGTTCATAGAATGCGTTTATGAAGGATTCTGCGGTCTGGGCCATATTTTCCACAGGCCTTGAAGGATTCAACCTCGGTTTTGAGGAGTGTGAAATTTGCTTTAGAGAAGTTTTTCACTGTGGTTTTCTGGGCAGGGGGTGGGGTCAGGATGTGAATATCCAGTGAGATTAGTTTATGGTCTGATCTTACCAGTGAGGGATACACTTCTGGTCTGGAGCATAGAGTCCCCATGTTGGTGATGATCAGGTCCAGTATGTTTTCCCCTCTTGTCTAGAGAATGGAAATTGTTTATCATTTCCATGATAATTCTTTCCATGGTTTTGCATATTAGACTAGTCAAACTAGTTCTCAGAATGTATTGATGTGGTTAATGTCAATTCATCGAAGGCAGTTTTGAGAAGCACATATAAATGAAAACCAGTTCACAAAAAACACCTTCAGCAAACATTGAAACAATTTATTTGGACCCCTGCACCTCTCATGCTTGGGGAAAACCCTGCACACACCCCCCCGCCCAGAATTAAATATACCAACTGTGAGGGCACACAACAGTGGAGAAAAAGACAATCTCCACTTTCATTGAAGGAGGTTTCAGCAAGTTGGTTTCAGTTTCTTTGCATACGCTGAAATTGCCTTCAGTGGATTGAAATGCTCCCGTATTGATGGTATACTCTTGTGCAGAGGATGACTGTTGCCATCCTCCATTCACATTGCTTGGAACATAGTAACTTCAGTGGCCATGATATTTCAGGCAATTTAGGAGGCATCCTGAGATACAATCAGGTCACTTTGAAGCTATGTTTTTGGCCTTTGATAACACATCTGTAATTTTCTCCCTATTTAAAGTTGGAGGGGTTGTGTTTAATGGTATTTCCTTGGTGGTGGCTGAGGGGACTGGGGAGTGAAACTGGAACTGAATTCCATAGTCAGTAGATTTTCTATGTCTGCCATCTCTGTGAACGTGGTTCTATTTATAACCAGTTCTGCATACTGATGTGTGCTACTTTTGAGGTTTTAGATATAGCTAAAGAAGGGCTTATGGTTCTCCTTACCCTGAGAAGTTATCTTCACCTCATAAATGACTTTGTTGGACTTAATTAGCCCCTTAGTTTATTTAATGTGATGAGAGTATTTATCTTTTTTGACTAACTCATTTTAGCTGTGCCTTTTTGTTGTTGTGCAACCTGTTTAATTTTGGACTCCATAACAGTGGTTTGTTTTTGAGTTTGTTTTGGGCTTACTTGTGGTAGGATGATCAGCTGCTATGCCACCATTGATATGATTGTTATACAGAGTTCCTGTGAACAATTCTGTATAGGCCATTGGGTTATCTGGGTTTGGATGAGCTTGGAATTTTGACAGGTTACTGCTTCATAAAAGGTAGATTGTTTTTGAGTAGTTCCTCACTGTTAAAGGGTTTACTGAGATTACAGAACTGATTTTTATTTTGAAAGAGACAGTTTTGTGGTCTGACTTTACTAGAGGAGGACACAACACTATGTGGGGAGGGAGTATGTGCAGCATTCCCCTATATTTGTAAGAACTAGTTTGAGTATGTTTGTACCTCTAGTGGGCATATGCTCTATCTGGTCTAGGATGTTTGTGCTTACAAAGTCCAGGAATCTCTGCATCTTGTGAATTCTGGATAATGAAACATTCAGTCTATACAGAGGTAGTTAAAGTCTCCCATGAGTATGGTATTTGGCTAAATGATGAGCGTCTCCAACAGGTCTAAATATGAGTTATGAGTTTCTTGCAATATAGAGGGTGACCTATAGCTTGCTAGGCTATGGTAATGGACGTTGTCTATGGTAATCTGGACATGGAGAACCTCCAGTACATCACCATGTTTAACTACCCTTGCAGTGTGCTTGTTATTGAAGTAGATTGGGATATCTGCTTTAGTCCTTGCCTGAGCAATTTCTGGTCTAAATGTGTGACAGGCATTAAAACCTTGCACTGTCAGAGTACTTTCTTTGGCTTTAAGCTGCTTCTCAGACACTGCACAGATGTCTGCATTCTCTAATATGAGAAGGCCTTGCAGATAGCACAGCTTCTCATTTAGACTCCTAGCATTGAGGAGTAGCACCTTTAGATTCCTTTGGGTTGCTTTTGTTATGTTGGTAGGGTTGTCAATTTGTCATTGCCTATAAAAGGTTCTACGGGAGAGGACAATGTTTTAGGCAATATTTGAAAGCCTAGTGTGAGCAGGTGTAGACCAGCCATGGCAAAGCAATGTGGTTTGTTAACCATGTCCTCCCATTGCTAACAAATATTGTATCCCACAGAGAGACACCAGAATCTAAGCTAATTATTAACATCAGTCAGCTTTTTTTGATATTGTGGCATCATCCTTGTTGAAGGTAGAAGACTGCTCAATGCTAGGCACATACCAGCCTGTGACACACATTCCAAGAGCTCCATGATCTTTCTCTTCATATTGTCAATGGAGGTATGTCTCAGGTCATTTACACCTACACGAACTATGACTGAATCATACTGGTGACTGTGGTTCAGTTATCTGAGTGTGTGCATAGCTTGGTCCTGGCACCTGACAGACAACTGACTGTTATTTTCTCCTTATTCAGCCTGGTGAGAGGGGCATCAGTATGCTGCACAATGCAGTCTCCATTGACTAAAGTCCTGGGTAGTGCATTTGCTTGCATTCTGGGCTTTGTAGGTGAGACAACACTGTATGTAGTCATATGTGTAGTGTTATATGTTCTATCTGTTGAGTTCTTTTGGGTTTGATAATTTGTTTTCAAGAGGATTGTCTGGGAGGTTTTGGAAGATTGTCTTTAGGTGCTTCAGCATAAGTAGATCTATGTTTAGGGTACATACTGTGTGTAAGGGGTGTAGCTTATGTGTTTCTGACAACCTGATTGTTATTTTGAGTAACTGTACCCAAGAGTACAGTTACTCACAAGAGGGTGGCCTAATGGTTAAGGTGTTTGCCTTACAAACACAAAGTGCAGGGTTTGAGTCTCACAAGGGATAATTGGCTAAGCTTAAAATGGTTCGCAAGGGAAGTTAGCTTAGTACTAATCTATGAACCTGTGAGTTTAGCTGCCAGTGTTATTGTGTATGCACATCTCTCACATGCTGTATTTCAGTGTACATGAGAAAATTGCTGCATTGTCTCAAGACACCCAAGTCCACCAAACTGGCTGTGGAGAAACTGGGAAAGTACATACCCATAATGTCCAGACCACTATTGGGTCAGCTACAATGGTGTGGTGCATGAGAGTTAATAATAGGATGACTATTGGTGCTTTTGGGACTAACGACTAAGCTAGACTTATTTAATATTGAATTTAGGATGAAGTGCTCTTCAAAATGCAAGCTAGCTGTTCTATGTGCCATATTGCACAAAGTATTTGTACTGCACTCACCATGTTACAGGGTGCAGTTTTAAAGGTGGCATTATATGGAAAATTTAGTTCTAAATGCTTGTATCTATACAGGGTACTGTTAACTGCAATAGCATGCAAATGTGCTGAATTTAGATCAACACTGAAAACGCACAAAACTGGCTACTAAGCCTTCTGACCAATAAAACAACTACATTAGCAGCATTCCCAAGTGTCTCCCAACTCAGACAGACCAAGCTACCACATACTGCCACTAGATGAAATACTTCAGTCCTCTTAATGTACAATCATGAAAAAGGGTTGCATAAATGCATACTGCTACAACAAATATTATAACAAGTTAGATAAGGCAATCTCGGGGTAGTCAGATGGACAGGAAGAAAAAGATTAAGCAAATGCATTAATTTCAGCTATAAATGCCAATAAATGCACAATAAGCCAAGCAAACAACAATTAATCACTTACATAACCTTTGGAAGTGTGATTTATAATTTCAAATATTCAGCTTTTGCCTGGATGACACAAGATGTAACAAAATCTCTTCAGGGACGCAGGCGAGGACATCAAGCATTGCTGTGCTCTGTGAAAATGAGCCAGAGCCGTGCAAATGTACCAGCTTTACACTACCACTGAAAACTCAGAAAACTGACTACTAAGCCTTCTGATAAATTAAACAACTGCACTATCAACTTTCCCAAGTGTTTCTCAACTAAGATAGACCAGGTAACCACCTAATGCCACTAAATGGAATATCCCAACCCTTCTAATGTCAAAACATGAGAAGGAATAATAAAAAGTGCACTGCTACCACAGAATTAAAAAACAAATGCAATCCAATCAATAAGCAGATCTGTAACAAACCAGTTCAAACTGGACATCCTGGCCTGTAAATCACAAGCCACACTCCCACTGCAGCTATGTTTGTATTGAGGGGGCCTATTGGCTAGTTTCAACAAAGCTAATTTAGATAATGAACAAAGTAATTTGCTTACAGTTAAAACAACAGAAATGCTGTTACAAGAAAGAGATTTACTTATCTGGTGTAGAGATACTCAGTAGGTAGACTCTTTTGTTTAAAGATATAACCAGGGAGTGCTCACAATGTAGAAAGGCCAAAATAGTCCTTTCTCTACAAGTACACTTGGAATGAGATTTCAGACAAAAAAGCCATTGCAGATAAAAGGAATAGATGTAAAACTCTATGAAAATACCATAACATATTACGGAAGTTCATGTTAAATAAATTACCTATTAAATGTTATTTAAAATAAAAACAGATTGATGAAAGAAAGTGTCATTTATATTAGATGAAGAAGCTATGTCTCATTTTTATATTGCATTAGGACTAAAAAGTTCTGGAATCAGAGTACTCAGTAGTGGAGAAGCCCAACAGTTCCTCATGTGAATATGTATGGTTGCATATAGGAAACATCCATGTACTAATGCATATGTATTTGATATGATAAATAGATTTCTTTGGAAAGAAAAATGTGGTGAATTCAATGTAACAAAACACAGGATTTAGTGGACATTCAGAAGAATATAACATATTTGTTAAGGACAAAAGGATGTGAGGTGAAATGAAATGGTCATTTTTTTCAAAAAACGAGTGTATATACTATATTTATTTCTTTTGTATATTTGAAAATCTGGAAAATATGTTGGATCCTTTTGTAATTTTTGAATAAAAATACAAATAAAGTCCAGCTACTTATTTGATTAGTGCTATAAGACCTTTTACATCAAGATAACTCAGGCAGATAAGACCTTGGTTTAACATTACATCTGAAGGATGGTATACTCAGTACAGCATACCCCCCTTGTACTAATACTGTATCATCAGTACCAGAAGTTACTCTTAGTACCTGGTGGGTTTAACATCTCATCTAAGGATGGTATTCTCAGGTGTACAGCATACCCCTTACACTATTACTGTAGCATCACTACTAGGAAGTTACTCCTAGTACTCAGAGGGTTTAACATCTCATCTGAAGGATGATATACTTAGGAATACAGCATACCCCCTGTACTGTTACTGCAGCATTAGTACTAGGGAGCTAATCCTAGTACCTGGTGTGGACATGGATCTCATAGGCAAGTGTGATACCTGTTGAACCATTGATTGACATCATTAATTACTCCACAATTTAATGTACTACTCTAATCTTCAACAATATGCAATGAGAGAGGGATAGCTTTTGGAGGGTTTTGAAAATACAACAAAATGTTATCCACACAAGAGATTATAGCTGGACTTCTAGTTAAGATGGTGACTGTATAACAAGCTTTCAGTTCAGGTCCTTCCAATCCAGTCCACTGATACTTGGAAAATAAAGGTATATTAGAGCACTGCCTTGAGGTTAATAGAAACCTAATTCTTCATTAAAAGAATTGCTAATAAATTCTGTGCCTCCACAAAGCAAATCTAAGAAGGAGAGAAGTAACAACCAGTTCTGAAAGGCAGAAAACTGTCTCCAAGATGGATAAAGCTCTCTCTCCCTCTCTCATTTCATAGACATGCCTCTCAACCTCTTAGCACAAGAAATCTGAACAAAGCTTGACATAATGGTGGACAAAGGCTCAAAAAACAGGAAGAGATTTTAAATATTTTTCTTATAAACTTAGAAAGTTGATCAAATAACAGTTTTGTCTTAGCATGCATTTCTCTGAAGAATATGAAGTCTAAAACTCAAATGTATGTCATTATTTATTGACTTCAGTCCTCAGATCATCCTAGTGATTTACCAGAGAACCCCAAATTTTATGAGAAACAGACCAAAAATATGAGGCAAAAATCTAGGCATTCTGTGAAAATCTGGACAGTTGAAAGGTATGCATTATAGAAAGACAACACAGACTCAGAGTTCCCAATGAATCCTGCAGCGAGTAACTCACAAAATGCTATGTTAATACTAAGTGAACTCTGACTACATAGAAAAAAATAGTGTTATATGGATGAAATGGAGAGATCCTTAATATTTTACTTGGACCACATGGCAAACATGACTCATTAGTTGCTGATTCTTCAAAATCAGTTAATTGACACAGGGACTCAGCTGGAGCTGACAGAAGCCAGATTGGTCAAACAGAATAACAGGGCCCATTAGAAACACATCTGTTTTAATGGCATTACAAAGGGTTTGGAGAGCTGAAACAGTGTTCACTTCATATATAACAAATGTTCAGAATGGTCAGGTATCACTGTAACCATTTGAAACAGAGACAGTAATAGACTTTTCCTTTTTCAAGCCATGAGATCTCATATGCCTATGATTTTGGTCCGTTTTGGGGCTTACAACATAAAAGAAAACACTCATTGTTCTGGCTTCCAGAGATAACCATTACGCTAGATAGAAAGAGTGCCTTCAGCTGACAAGAAAACACTGGATGGCTTTCCATCTGGATATTAGACTGATTAAAGAAAGTAGTTGGAGATTCCAAATTATTTACAAGCCTCTCTTTTGAATCTACATACTGAATGGGTAAGTTACAGTGGTTTCACTATAGGAAGCCCACAAGAAACCAAATGTCCTTCCCTCTATAACACTTCACAAAGAAATGGTTAACACTGTCCAGTACACTGCATTTCTGAGCCAGGGTAGGTAGCTAGGACTTCCATTTTCTTGGCACAAGAACCATTCCCCTTATTTACAAAAAGGGTATTCAAGAGTATTGAACAGAGGTGGTCACTATAAAAAAGACAGAGATGGCCCAGATGTCAGATATTTGAGGAGTCTGGCTGTACTATATAGCACATCAGTTTTTTTTGTAATTAGGTGTGACAATACTGGTATTTAAAGGCAGGTTAACTGAACAAAGTGGGTTAGTTAAAAAAGTGGGCGAGCTGCCAACATTATACCAGTCTCCCTTTCAACTATAAGATGTGCATTTTCTTTTCATTTTGATTTGTTGGTAACAGATTTTAGCTTGAAAATTGAGGATGTATTTAATCTTTGAAACTGGTCACTTATTGGAACAATCTAGAAATGGAATTCTGTAATTTAGGAGGCTTTTGGACCTCAGGTCTGAGTAAAACCGCTATGTCAAGAATTCTTGTGGCATGATGGGGAATAAGTTAATCTGCGCAGAATTAAATCCTTTACATGCATACTTTTTTCTGCTTTATACTTAGAAGGTACCCGTTTGAATGAGTATGCTGAACATGTAGAGGGTATTGGTATAGCTGGTTACAGTAATACTGTGACTATAAATGGTAATTCTTTGATCAGAGTTCTACCCTAGTTAACAAATTTAATTAAAAGAAATACAATCTGCAGTCAGATTATGGGAGATTGTAATGGTGTAAACCATAATGCTTAATTACTGCTTGCAAGCCCAGCAGGGATTGACCAATGGAGTGAATGATTTCCATTTCTCAGTGACCGAGTCAGGTGAATACTTTTTAATTTAACATGCAGGGATCTATGCCACCATTACAGCAGTAGTCTTTATCAGATTGTGAAGATGGGCATTCATATTGTAAGCTTTCCTGAGGTTTATGGCTCCAGCCTGATGTTTTTATAATAGCCTACTGTATTTCCCAAATAATGAAGGAAGAATGGAGACCTTGTGGCCTCTGAATATAAGGTAAAAAGAAATTAAAAGGCTGAATGGCAACTTCTTCATCTTACAATTGTTGCTAGTTTACCTTAACTGAAACCTAAGCTATAAAGTGGTTTGAGGATTACCATTTCTATCAATGACAGTCGCAAACAATGTCATAGCCCAGGGATGAATCTCAGTGTTTTAATGACTCAACTATTATAAAATGTGGAGATTGGTTTGGTCTTAGAAGCTGGTTAGGTGTTTGGCCCAGCCTATTTATTTTCACTGCCTTCAGGTTGAGATGACTTTAGAGACTCTTTATCTGAAAAGAAGTTGAGTACCTCCACATTAGAAGAATTATAAGAGCTGGCATGGTTTAACATTTTACCTTGAAGAGTTTTTTTTTTTTTTGTTAACTTGTTTGATATGCATCCTATTTAAAAACATTAACAGGAACCCTATTCCAGTAACAAGAAATACACTTTTTTTGTACTTCAGAAAGTTAGCTTTCATCATAATACTGTTGTAAGAAATACATTTAAATGAGGGGTGCACTTAAAGTTTGAGAAATATGATTACAAGATGGATGTCTTTGCAGCTTATTCAGGTAGAAGAAGAAGAAGAAGTGGTACTGGGACTTAAAAAAGCTGTTGGTTTCATTCCTTGATGTAAGAACAGATACATACTAGAGATACAGTTTACAAAAATGTAGGTTAGAGGGTATGGTGTGCACACTTAGAAATGTCTTCATTCTTCCTGATACCTTAACCTTGGAGCTAGCATCACCAATGAAAGATTCTATGAATCTTCATGAAGGGCTGAACATATGGTCTGGCAACTGGAACACAGTTGTAAAGATGGATGAGGTTTACACAGTAATAGAAGAGTTAGTTCCTGGCTTGGGAAGGCAACATGGGTGACACTCCTCCATGGTGGGCATGTTGGACCTTTTCAGGTCAGTAGGAGGTCATCCACAGTGGCTCATGTGCTACTCAGCAAGATGTAAGTTGTATTCATGAACTGACAAGTTCTTTGTGTCCAAGTAGCACAAATATATTTTTAAAAGATTCAACACCCCCATTGTCTATCTCAGACCATGTTATGATGCTATGTTTATTCTCTAGTGAAAGCACACCTGCAGGTCCATGGTAGAGCATTAAGCTTTCACTTCTTAAGGGATTTTTTCCCACAAGATAGCATTGCAGGTTTTTTGACAGTGCGAATAGATATATTATGGTTAGCTCAGTGCTCATTCCCATCCATTTGGGGGTATAAAATATGACTTAACTTTGTATATGATGATAAAATAATCAGAAAGTACAAAAATTGTTTAGCAGAAGCTTGGTGGTTGAGGTGAAATGGTCACAAGTAGTAGACAGCTTCATTTTACCATTAGAGAGAGGCTAACATTTATGAAATTACTGACTCTTCTTCACGAGACAAAAATGGGCAATTTTCAAAAACCAGACTGGCCAAGGTGGATAAAATACTGGACATACTTAAGAAAGGGATATCAATCTGAACTGTGTGGGGGGAAGCAATGTCCAAAATGTGTAACATTCTACTATTGCTTGAGCTCTACCTACCCATTAAATATACATTGGTATAGCAGGTAGATTTAAATATCAATATTTATGTTGAGTTATAGAGGACATGTATCCAGCTGCCTGCATAAGCAACTAGGTCCAGCAGGTTTAGGTTTTTTGGCTGGCATTGCCAATCAAGTACTTTTACACCTAGTGTAGACAAGGCAGCATTGCCCCCAATTCCTAAACACTGTGTTGGAGATATGACATGGGTACTGTGGGTACATGAATGCATATCTTCCAGAAATGTCCCCAGCTGGTAAATTTCAACAGTCTATGACTCGGGGAAGGTCGAGTTAACCCCATTTTTATTTCTTATTGGTCTCTTGCTCTCTGTACATTTCCCACTGGGTTTGGTCATTACTACAGCAGCTAATGCTAGCTGGAAAATGTGATAACTTGTTCTTAGGAAAAAAAGGGCCCTTGCCATAGTTTCTGACTCATATACTGTTATGATAGATCTGAAGGATAGGGGAAACTTCCTTGGAAGACTCCTCAGCTAGGAACAAGATGATTAGTAAATGATCAGTCTGGTCTAATGAATACCTGGCCACTTAAACAATTTCCTTTTGTCCTGGGTATTATGGCTGGATACTACTTTATTTATGAGAATAGGTAATTGCACTAGCACTGATGAACTTTGCACCACTTGGCATTTCTTAACTGTTAAGAAGGCACAACACTGAACCAACTTGTATGATAAAGGTATATATAAAGACAGCTCATTTGTCAAATGAGGATTCAGAGATAATTTATTGAGAAATTGTATCTTTGGATAAATTGCGACTTGGAAATTGGAAACCAGCATTTTTGCATAGTGGTTGCTATGTTGCTTTGGTTGTACTTGTATGTGCTTATTATAACAAAACATTTACAAATATCAGATTATATTGATATACATGCTACAGAATTTAAAAAAAGACAGTTAAAAGACTGCACAAAGAGCTATGGTGACAGACCGTATCCTTATTTTCTTCCTTTTATGATTTGTGTAGAGGATAGCCTTCCAATTTATAGTATGTGGAGGTCATGTCATATAAGATTTTGATAGCTTTGATATACCTCTCCTGAAATAGTTGTTTTTAATGTCATAAAAAAGAGACTGAAATGTACTTAAGGAAATGTTTTACTTGCATATAAAGCAAATACACTAAGTTCATCATCAAAATGGCTGCTGTGATTTGAAATCAGTTCTAACATAATATTTTTATTTGTCTGGACTCCATAAGGCTTGAGTAGAATTTAAAAAGAAATATGTCAACTACTAATTGAAATATTGTAGCCAGGTTAGTAGAATAGATCTTAACACCAATGTTTATTATTGAAACAGGGAAACATTTTTTTTCAAGAAGCAGATCTAAGTTAAGGTTTAGGAAGAAAGACTGTTCTTGCATGTTGTAAATACATGCAACTGATAACATATAATTCAACTCAGACATTTAGGAGAATAGAATATAAAATATATTTTTTCAGAATGAAACACTAAAACTCTTTAGTTGTAGGGCTTTACATAGTTTGAGGGATGAAGTTGTTTACTTTATTTCCTCCAGTGAAACATCTACCTCCAGTTTATCAACCACTGAAAAATGTGTTAGGACATAAACCAGATAAAAAGTTTGCTATGCGTTTTGAATTCATGCTTGGATTTCTTTAAGCATAAATCTCCCAATGTTTGTTGAAAAACTGAAAGTGTATCTTGTGGGTGCATCTACAAAATGCCATTTTCATTGGCAGAAGAAATATTATTTGAACTCTGGTTCAGTTCAAGTCAACTGGACAAAAGTGACATCCATTCATATTATTTTGTAACTATTTTAGATTCAAAGGAGGACTGATTAGAAGGCTACAGTGATCAGAGACAATGGTGTGTAGGTTTCAGAGTTCCGAGCTTATCAGGATCAAAATAGAGCTGGAGTTCTCTGTCCATCTGGGAAATACAAGACTCAAGAACTGCTATATTTTCTTTGTACACATTTTAGACACAGTGCTTCCTTTACTGAAGAACTGAAGGTTGTGCATCTCATATCAAGCATAATATTATGATTTTTTTTAAATTTAAATGGTGACTCCAGCTCTGTTGATCAAGTCACCAAAGGCAAACATAAATGGCACTCATTTTCTTTTTAATTTGAAGCAGAGTGTATGAATGCATCTCTTGCTATAAAATGAATTCCAAAAAAGCTTTATTTTCACAGTCACCTAAATGCCTTGTACATTCTAGGGTATTACTGGATCAGAGATCTCTTGTAAAAATTGTAACATTATATGAGATGGGGAGGCTGGCATAATGCTTAAGGTGTTTACCTCACAGTAACAAGATACAGGAATAGATTCTAACCTTTGCCAAGGGAAACTGGCAAATCTTAAAATGGCCTGGAAGAGCAGCTGGCCTAGTACTCACCTATGAAACAATCCAGCACCATTGTAACCCCAATGGGCGTTATTTTTAATTATACTAAAAAAGCAGACAAACATCTGTAATAACTAAGCAGAGATGCAGGGAATAAATTCAGTAGAGAACTTGTGTCCTTTGTTAACCAAGCAAAAATGGGCAAAGTCTTCTGTGTTACTGCACAAATAACGTATGCGCAGGGGTGTTCTGAGGCTCAGTGCCATAGGCAGAGGGTCACTACACCCCGGGAAGGGCATTATTTCTATAATAACACACACCCTGTTGTGCATTATTGCCTTTAGATAATGGGTGGTCTGTAACATTATCTATATCTAAATATATATATATATATATATATATATATATATATATATATATATATGTATAGATTTACAATCAAATGACTGAAAATCAAAAGACTGAATCCCAAAAAGACTAAAAATTCAAAATAATGAATGATGGAATTTGCCCCTTCTCCACTGTTGTGCAATCTTGGAGTTGGTATATATATTTAGCAGGGGATTTATATGAGGGGAGCAGGGCTCCTTGCCCCTTGCATTAAAAATATATTCAACATTTTGAATTTTCAGTCTTTTTGGGATTCAGTCTTTTGATTTTCAATCATTTGATAGTAAACAATATATATATGTACACACACACACACAAATATATATATTTTTTATTTTTGGTGTAAAATAGTTCCTCCACCTAATGAATCACAATTGCTTTACAATATGCAAAATTTAAGCTGGAGGAAGCAATTTATATTGAAAATATGTTATATAAATATTTAATGTCTGCACACATACAGACATGCGCGCACACATTCAGAAGCACAGACATACATAGAAAATCACAAACACGCACGCATTCGGAAATACAAACAGAAAATATAAATTAAAAAAAGACACGCTCACATGCACACACACAGCACTTAACAGCCACTTTGTAATGTATGAACACAAATCCAGATGTCTTCTTGAGACCAAACAAACGTAAAAAAAAGGAATTTAAAAATAGAATAATAAAACTAGAAAACTAAGCCCTTGAAGTACACATAAAACTGCTTTTCTATATAATTTTACAATGGAGCCATTAAGAGTTTTCAGTTTTATAAATTCATTTGCATGCATTTTTCAAAGCTTATATGCATTTTAACAGTTTATATATATATATATATATATATATATATATATATATATATTTTTTTTTTTTTTTTTTTTTTTTTTTACTGATGTATTGTTATAAAAATATCAGAATCATTTCTAAAGATGAATACCTGCATATATGCGTCTTTTGTTAAGGAAAGTTTTGTTACTTTGTTCACTAGTGAATTCAAAGCTTTTTTTTTTCATTGTTGGGATTCAAAAGTGTGATGCAATTAGATTTGTTATTTTAATTGAAGTTGAATATGTTCTGATTGATAGGGAATGAAAGCACTCACGTGCAGTTTCGCTTTTAAATAAAGTTGCATAAGTTACCATACCATTCGGGAATAAGCCGCAGTATGTATTTTTTTTTATTTTGATTTCATTGTTTCATTATGTGGCCAAGCTGTAGGTCATATATTATAGCAATAACCCATGCCTGGGTGTGGGTAATGCAGGATTTAACCACGGTTGGCATGGTTTGGTCCCGAGGGCGAAGCCCGAGGGACCAAACAAAGACAACCGTGGTTAAATCCCGCATTACCCACACCCAGAAGTGGGTTATTGCTATTATACAATGACATTATTTAAGAAAAGAAATAATTACTTTTCTTAAATAATGGCATTGTATAATGCCTCTTTGCTGCCCTTCCGCAGCTGTCTGGTATTCTGCAGCAGTTCTGATGTACTGCGCATGCCTACGCAGTACATCAGAGCTGTGGGCAAAAGCAATGGAGAACGCAAGATCTCCGTTGCTGTTTACTGTTTCGCTATGTTAAATGGGTTTAACATAGCGAGACAGCTTTAAAATAAGCAATGGAGATCTCTGTTACTTATTTTAAAGCTGTCTTGCTATGTTAAACCCATTTAATATAGCGAGACAGGTTTAAAAAAAAAAGCAACGGAGATCGCAAGATCTCCGTTGCTTTTTACACACTATGTCGCTATGTTAAAGGAGTTTAACATAGCGAGACAGCTTTAAAAAAAGGCAACGGAGATCTGCGTTGCTTTTTTTAAACCTGTATCGCTATGTTAAACTCTTTTAACATAGCGATTAGTATGTTATACTAACGGAAAAAGTCCGGGTGACCGGACCTTTTTCCGTTAGTATATTGAGGGATTTACAACGGGCACACTGGTTGGGCTGGCCAATCAGCATGCACGTTTTAGAGGAAGAATTGTATAATTGTTGTTAATTTTATTGAAGTGCATGGAGCATGGTGATTACGCTCCAATATTCAGAAAAAGAGAAATCAGTTAAGTTCTGGAGTGGCATGAGACCTGAACTTAGCAAATGTTAAGCACCCCTGCTGAAGTTGTTAAAGTCAGATCCCATCCTTGGCAGTAAAATCTGCCATCACAGATCAGTACATGACAGTGTTAGAAAAAGAGATCTGGTCTGCCTGCTGTCTGTATCAATAAGGTATCCCTTCCTGTTATAAATTAAGAAAATTACTAAAATAACAGGATGTGTGTTCACCTGTACTTTCTGAATGATATGAAGTCTGAAACCTAAATATACAGTATGTCATTATTTAGTGTCTTCAATCCTCCTGATCTCTCTTAAAACAACAGACTTTATGAGGAACAGACCAAACAAATGAGGCAAAAATCTGGACAGTTTACCTCCATGATAAAGTGAGTGTAAATGCAAGGGGATGATGTGTTACAATGCCTTTCTAACAGTACTCACTAAGTGGGTAAGGCCTTTATGGCTTTGAAAGCTGGCAAAATGCTGTATTCATACCTCTCAACTGTACCGAATTCCTCGGTAAATACCGGCTTTGAGGGCAAAATATTGGGGTGCCATGAATTCCCAAGTGGTCTCCTTAATTCAGTTGTTTTTTGGGACAAATTCCCTGCTGACATCATCATATGCAGGACATGTGTGATGATGTCAGCTTTGCAAGGCAGACTGCCAGCCTATCAGAATTCAGCTAGAGTTCAAGGGGGTTTATACTCTCTCTGTTTACCTTTTTCCTGAAGGTAATATGATTGCAGGTTATTGAGGGAGTTACAAAAATGAATTTCCGTATGTGCATGGTCCGAGCTCCTTTCCTGTTAGGATTGCTATGGGAACCCTTGGTGTTTGGTGCAGCAGAGCAGTGACAGTGGTAGCTGATGTGATGGCATGGGATAGATATGCAGTGGGAGATGTTATTTTAACTCGACGAGGAAACTTTTCGGGCCACATTGTGGCTGACAATGGACAGAATTGTTGATGTTGCTGGGCCTAAGAGCAGTACCATACTGCATTATCATGAGGTACCGGTACCTGACAAAGGTAGAAGGAAAGATAACAGGCAATTTTCAGGAGTTTGGGGCTGGGAAGCTTTCAACATCTGTTTGGAAAATTAATTCAGGGAGTTCATAGCTCCTTGTTTGCCTTCACAGATGACATACACACAAGCAGGAATTGTCAGACTAAAGACTGGGCAAAGAGATTGGGCAAAGTGTTTAGTCACGGCTAGGACATCAGGTTTGTTTAGCACAACATCCTCCTATTCTGCAGAAGTAAGACAAGAAGATTTAATTAATAACCAGAATACCAAACGGTCACTAATAAAAATCACAAAAATAGGCAAATGCAGCTACTCTTGGAAACTGTGATGAAAAAAGACAGGAAATAGCGTAATATTCTCTTTATTGCCGCTTTCGTCCGTAGACTTCTTCAGAATGAAAACACAAACCACACTCATAGCTTAAATACACATGTAATTAACACCCTATCATCATTAAAAATTACCAATTGAACTAATTCACTAAATTTTAAAGACATACAACTGTATAAAAAAGTGATGCTTTATAAAATATGTAAACAAATCAAATCATTACTTTTGTTTACCTTGAGTTTTTGATTTTTTAAAAAAACATTTCATGTTTATAGAATCATTTAGACCAGGTGAATGGTCTGCTTTTAATTTTATCTGCCACTCCGCCTCCTTTTGTAACAACAAATTTTTAAAATCACCTTCTCTCAAATCCTTATAACAGACTTCTAAAATTTAAAATAAAAACTTGTGAAAAGCTTCACATACCAACGAATGTTTAAAGAGGGCATTATTGGCGTCCTTACTTTTGATTGAATACAAATGCTCTCTAATACGTGTTCTTAATTCCCTGGTTGTCATGCCTACATAAAATGCAGGACATGACAAACACTGTGCAATATAAACAACACCAGCACTCCGACAATTAACATAGCCTGGAACTGCAAACACTCTCTCAGAAGAACATACTGAAATGTATGGTCCGACAGCTATGTATCTGCACATATTGCAATCATTGCAACAATACATACCTTTCTTAACTGTATTAGTTTTTAAACTTTCAACCTTATGTTGACCTAAAATATGTTTTAAACTATTATCATTCCTTTGCACAAATGCTGGTTGTTCACCTAAAACATCAAACATTTCCGCATTCCCTCTGATGACTCGCCAATTTTTTGTAATAATGTTTTTAATTTCCTTGCTATCAGAAGTCATACCAAGTGTACACCTTATATTGTTATTCTGTAAAGTATTGTTTGTTTTGATGCCACCTGCAATTATAGTATCTTTACTTAAATTTAATAATGGCCAAAAATCATTCTTGCGTCTACTAAGAATATTATTAGCTGTTTCCTGTAATTGTGTTAAAGGATACCCCCTACATTCAAATAAAGATTTAATATAATCAAACTCATTAATGACATCACATTCTTTTGATGTCATCCTGCTGGCTCTAATAAACTGGCCTTTAGGAATGTTGGAAATAATGTGTGTGGGATGTCCACTTTTATAATGTAAATAGCCATTATTAAAAGTATTTTTTCTATGTATAGTACTATGTAACCTCCTATCTTCTTGATCCCACCTTAAATTTACATCCAAAAAATGTATGTAGGCATGACAACCAGGGAATTAAGAACACGTATTAGAGAGCATTTGTATTCAATCAAAAGTAAGGACGCCAATAATGCCCTCTTTAAACATTCGTTGGTATGTGAAGCTTTTCACAAGTTTTTATTTTCAATTTTAGAAGTCTGTTATAAGGATTTGAGAGAAGGTGATTTTAAAAATTTGTTGTTACAAAAGGAGGCGGAGTGGCAGATAAAATTAAAAGCAGACCATTCGCCTGGTCTAAATGATTCTATAAACATGAAATGTTTTTTAAAAAATCAAAAACTCAAGGTAAACAAAAGTAATGATTTGATTTGTTTACATATTTTATAAAGCATCACTTTTTTATACAGTTGTATGTGTTTAAAATTTAGTGAATTAGTTCAATTGGTAATTTTTAATGATGATAGGGTGTTAATTACATGTGTATTTAAGCTATGAGTGTGGTTTGTGTTTTCATTCTGAAGAAGTCTACGGACGAAAGCGGCAATAAAGAGAATATTACGCTATTTCCTGTCTTTTTTCATCACAGTTTCCAAGAGTAGCTGCATTTGCCTATTTTAAGAAGATTTAATTCCTTATATGGCAGCCATTAATTCTAAACATCTCTCCTTTGTTGGGGATGGTGGTCTTAGTTTTGAATTAATGTCCACAAAAGGTTATTGAAAACATTATAAATACAACCCAAACATATAAACAGTATTTGGTCATCTTTTTACTGCCCCAGCAATCCCAAAAGTTGTACTTAACAAGTAAAGGTGTGGTCCTACTATGCACCTATGCTAGCATTCAAGCTTAGCCACAGGATTACATATATTCTTTTTTATGATTAACTGGTTCCGAACACATTATTAGGATATTAGGGGACAAGACAATCAATTGTAATACCTCATATGGTATTAACTGAACCAAGCCATGATGATTCCAATATAAAATGATTGTAAACTAAGTGATTAGGTTTTAACGTTCGATATAAACAATGAGTAGGATGCTGTGCTTTTCTTTGTAACTAAACTCTTGTTCCCTGTAATATGAATGTGATGAAATTCTCCATAATGACATTAAAACTTCACTAATGAATGTATAAAATTTTAAGAGAAGACAAAAATGTCTGCGAACTACTGCCATATGTAGTGTAAGAGAAGTGAAATTCTGAAAGTAGCATGTAAATACATTTGCTCAGCACAAAATAGCTGGTGAACTGTTCACTTAAAATTGCATTAGGCCATCAGACGCCTGCATATGAGACATGTGAGACCTGTTTGTGATTTAATAAATGGGACTGTAGTGGTCAGGACTCGGAGTGAACTCAGTGAACACTGTGGTAGAGGGGACGAGAATGAGTCTTGACTCAAGTCTCGAGCAGGCCAAGCAGCTGCTTTTTGTTTTAAATTAATTAGAGCAAGCTCCGAGCCATTCGGAATTGTTACTACTTAATTTAAGTGCAGCACTCGAACTGCAGAGTCAGACAGGGAAAAGTTGCCTTCTCTTGAATCTCTCTTCTTAAATCAGGAAGTGTACACTGCAGAGGCAACAGAGAAACAATGAAAAAATTTATGACTACCAGTAGTAGTTCTTCCTTCCCCCGGCTCCAGGTAAGGAAAAAAAAAAAAGAAAAAAGCCAGCGTCAAGCTTAACTATTTAAGAAGAGTTAATACTTGTGTAGGGCATGGGAATATACATTCATATAACAATATGAGCACTTTTTAGAGTGTTATATCACAAATTATGACTGGCCCTTTCACTGCAGTTATTCTGTCTGATGAACTTGATGGGCGGAGGTTGGATAGAGCTTGTGTGAAGATAAGAATCAAAACAAAAACTACATAAAATGTGTGTAAGAATTCAGACATGCATCGTTCAGAGGAAAGTTAAGGCTTAAAATCTAACTGTTGCTGTGCCAGTGTGCCTGCATAGAAACATTTCCTAAATTCACGGGCATGCACTGTAACAGTTTACTTTGTTTTCCATTGCAGTTTTGTCAGACATTTATAGGGACTTTTTAAAAACATGATAAAAATATTCATTTACTTTATTTGTTAAACTGGGTAAGCTGTCTGTTCCTCAAACCCTTTTCTGCAAGGATTCATGTGGAAAGCACACCAATGTTATAGTGTAAACACATGAAGAAGAACAGACAGACAGACAATACATTGCTAATTCATTGAGTAGATCATTTATTTATTTTTATTTATTTATTTAAATTTGTTGACTGGGAGTGTCCGACTGGACATAGGTCCATTTTCAGCAGAGGCCCGGGGAGAAAAGCTCCACAGTAAAACAAACAGACAGTAGTTACATTGGATTACATAGTGATTAACAATTTAACATAGCAATTACTTACAACATATTCACAGATGAAGAACATAGTACATCAGTAGACAAGTAGAATCTTTATCTGTGAAGTACATAACAGACATTAACAAATGTTACAATGAGAAGTTCCTGCTGTATAATAAGTACTAGGTTTATGATAATATCATAACATTAGCAATGCACTAGAAAGGTAAACTGTTTAGTTACTTCTGAATTGTACCACATAAAACTATAATTATCATGCTTCTCTTAAATGTATCTTATGGATATGTAAATATTATTTTGTTTATTCTACACTTATAATGTGTGACTTTTTCTTTGATTTAACATGCGGCTATTTATGCCACTTTTTCTTACTGTAAAAACACTACATTATGTCAGTTTGTAATTGCTAGCAAAATAAAAGTTTAAATAAAATTATATTTTAAAAAGGAAGTCTTTCTTTCTTTCTCTTATACCATTTTTCTCTTTTAAGCAACTAGTGCATATAAAACAACTTGCTGTTTTCCATTTCCTGATGGACACAGCTTTTTCTCTGCTGGAGCTTGTACACTTCTATTTTGTTATTAATGTGTGTCTTAATGACTATTTCTCCCATATGTAACAAAATTTTCATGTTTTATATATATATATATATATATATATATATATATATATATATATATATATATATATTTTATGATTTGTTCTATCTTATTTAACTTTGTTAAATTTTGTTTGTGAATATTAACTGATTGCACTGTTCTGTAGAGCTTCTCCCCAGGTCTTCACTGAAAATGGACTTCTTGCCCAGTCAGACACTACCTGGTTAACAAAAGTAAATAAATAAAACAAATAAATAAATAAAAAGTCATATGAGCTTATAACTGAAGAATATTGGTAGTATGCCTGTTCTTTCACTTGAGTTGGTATTACTAAAATTATTGCAAAAACATTCAGGCCATAAAACTTAACAGCCACATTTTGCTAGTAAACCTTCATCAATCATTGATATACAAATTTTAGTTTTGATCAGTTGTTCTAGGGGAATAGTATTTTGGTCATACACATCCACTAAAAAGTGATCGGAATGTCAGGTAAGAGTGCTTACATTTTTTAGTAGTTTTTGCTCCCAACAGTTTCTATAAGGTCTTATTTGAGTAGAACTGGTTACGTTTGGGAAGTAAGTAAGGAAGCTAGTAGATTGTGTATTACGTTAATTGTTTTGACATTCCGAGGTACCCTTGTTTTGTTTACTGAGCATTATGCATGCATTTAAGTTAGATTTTTATTTTACTTTAGTTAGTTATTGAGGAAGATGAAATGCATCTGTGAGCTGTTCTTTAGCATAGTTATTTTTTGAGAATGATTTGAGGCTGCTGTGTTTTCTGAAAGCTAGACTTGAATCTTCTTAGTGTTGGCAAACTAGTTGTGTTGTTTATTTATTTATTTTATTTTACATTTGTTAACCGGGCTAGTCTAACTGGATATATTTCCATTTTCAGCAGAGGCCCGGGGAGAAAAGCTCCACATAGACATAAAACAATTTCATAGGATGCAAAAAAGAGCAGCATAAAAAATAAGGAGGGAATAAACAGTATATGGAATTATATTATAGGATTAAAAATTGCCCACAAAACAAAATTCACACCTGCACAACAAATGCACACAACATTCTAGAAATAAAAATGCACAACTTATTAAGCATTATTTAACTTTTTAAAAAAGTAAAAGAAGGAAAAGACATTAAAAGACAATGGAGAAGTAGATTAGTTACTTATATAAACTCACAGCAGTCAGAGTATTGCAATCTGGAGGAGAAGGGTAGTAGAGTGGTAAGTCTTATATAGTGGAGAAATAGAATAGACGGTAACAGGAGTAGAAGAGATGGAGGAGAAGTGGAAATGTGGAATATATGGTATCAGTCTGGGTTAAGGCAGGGACATAGCCAGTGATTTCTAAGGTAAATTCTAAGCTTTTGTTTGAAAAGGACAGGAGATGGAATAGAAGTCAGTTCAGTGGGAAGTTGATTCCAGTACTTAACAATGGTGTTGGAGAAAAGGGAGTCACCAGCAAGGTTATTGGATTTAGTTAAAGTTACTAGGAGTTTGCTAGAGGAGCGAAGAGAATTCAGGTTAGAATAAGGGGTAAAGAGATTAGAAAGTACAGGAGTGTTGTTAGGCAGATAAAAAGCTCTTTGGATAATGGTAAGTTGGGAAAGAAGCAACATGTTTTTTAATTCAAGCCAGTGAAGTTGTAGGTTCAGGCAGTGATGAGTTCTGAATTGATTACCAGTAACAAATCTCGCTATACTATTGTAGGTGGTAGTCAGTTTAGAGAGATTATTTTTCTTCAGGTTAGTATAAATTGGTGAGGCATAGAGGAGAGTGGAAATGAGATGAGAGTGTGCCAAAGTAGCTTTGGCTGTTGGGGTTAAGAATTTTTTAATTCTGTAGAGGAAGCCCAGTTTTCTATTTACAGTTTTAATGGTATTGTTTATGTGATAATCAAAGGTAAGATTGTTGTCAATCATCACACCTAGCAGTTTGGTAGAAGAGTCGGCTGATATGAGGGTGTTGTTAATAGATGAGATAGAGAAGTCTAATGGGGGGGATCCTAGTAGTGGGTTTGAAAAGGAGGAGTTTCGTTTTTTTGGCATTTAAAAGTAGGCAGCATTTTAAGAACCATGCTTCAACAGTATGGAATACATTTTGAGTAATAGTTTGGAGCTCTGGGATGGATTTAGCAGAGCAAATGAGTGTAGAGTCATCTGCATATTGTATGCAAGTAGCTTGGGGAATAGCTACTTGTAAGTCGTTTATGAAAAGGGAGAATAGAAGGGGTCCGAGAATAGAGCCTTGTGGGACACCAAGAGAGATAGGGAGAAGACAGTAGAGATTGTTCTCCCAGAGGACAGCCTGTTTCCTGTTAGTAAGATAGGAAGTGAACCACTGGATGGCGTTTGGGTTTAAAGCAAGAGATTCCAGGATTTTTAGGAGGAGGGGGTGATTGACCATGTCAAAAGCTTTTGATAGGTCAATAAATAGTGCTGAAGATAGGATATTATTATTGCGGTTTTTGTTAATGAAGTCAGTAAAGGAAAGGAGAGCAGTGGTAGTACTGTGAAAAGGCCTGAAACCATGTTGACAGTGAGATAGAATGTTGTATTTAGTTAAGTGATTCATTAATTGGTGGTGAATACATTTTTCCATGATTTTTGCTAGTGGAGACAGGAGGGCAATGGGTCTGTAATTAGAATACAGTTAGAGGAGAGAGAGAGCATAGCCAATCAGTCCAGCAGAGGAGCTGAGACACCACTTAGTTTGTAAGAGAGTGTATGATAGAAAATAAGAGTAAGGAGTGAGAAAGAAGTAAGATAGGAGATAGCTTGTTTAGCAGGCAGAAGAGCATAAAAGGAACAGGTTTTACATTAGAATTTAAGGGGTACAGGTGAGATAAATAAAATAAATACTTTACTGAGGGGAACAGAATATCTTGAATGAACAGTGCTAGGAGCTTGGAGGCCAGCAACAACATACAATTAGGATGTAGTCGCTAGGAGAGTAGTTAGGAAGGAAGAAAGATACACTCAAGATGTAGTCGCTAGGAGAAAAAATGTGGAAGGAAGAAACAGAAGAGCTAATCACAGTAGCCAGAGAGTATAAGATGGGAAAAGAGGGATAGCAAAGGATAAACAAGGCAGGATAATATACAGTTGTTTAGGGTAGCATAATCTGGTAACTTTAGACAAGCAGGGACTTGAAGGAGTATAGCAATCTAACTAGAAGTAGTTGGAAAAGGGAGAAAGTGGCTATAGCAATGCTAGCATATATGGGAGAGAAAAAGGCAACCGAGGTTGGGTCCGCGGGTGTGCTGCTCACCTTAGGAAACTATCAATGTAAGTAAGGCAAAAAAAATGGACATACAGCAAAATCACTTTTACACCTAACCAGTATGATAATCGCTTGAGAGGTAGCTGGGGTGCTTCCTGGGTGCCAACAGTAAAGGCCTGCTTAGAGACTTCAGGGAGACCAAGAAATAAGTCAGCAGGGTGGGTACAACCTGATAAGGAGCACTAGACTGCAATGCTGGAAGGAAACATAAAGAAGGAGGGTTAGGAGAAAAGGCAAAATAAAATCACAAGGTGGTGAGCATAGAGAGAAAACAAAGTACATGTGTAGAGAGAACAGTTTAAAGTAAACATTTAAAAATGCACAGTATCAGATGTTAAGAGGTATCACACAATTTCAACAGTTACAGGTGGTATGCATTGTTACAATTAGCAGTACCATACATAGTAGGAGCGCCCAGTTTGGAGGCCCCAGGGTACTACTATACTAGTGACCTTTATACATTTATCAACTTCAGGCTTGTGAATACAAGAAAAAAACAGGTGAATAGCTAATGCAGTAAGTGTCAAAGCATAAACAAATCTATCGTAAGAGTTTACTCTATGCAATATTTAAAGTAGTCATAAACTACATGAGGACACCGCTCATAAAAGTATTGTGTTAAATAAGCCTCTTTGCGACAAGAAACATTAGCTAAAGCTAAGGTTATCAGTACATTCAGGATGCGAGTGCTTACCGCAAAACGCTTAAGCAATGTTATTAAACCCTGCGTAGTACCAGATAACAAAGTTACGCGTTCTTCTTAAAGAACAAGCCTCAGTATAACACAGAGAGATTAGTGAAAAAGAACACTAAACTCTCAGGCCTCAGTGTAACACAAAGAGATTAAAAAAGAACGCTAAACATTCAGTAAGTTTGTAGTCTGGTTTTCAGCTATTCTGTTGAATCACAGCTGAAATCAGACTCCATCTTAGTTTGAAATTGTTTGATTTTATAACTGATAGTAACATCTTATATGACAAATTTTAAATATTGGTCCTGTAAGCTCAGATAGTTACTAGAACAACAGGTTTTGCCTTATTATGTATTTTCTTATGGATATGAAGTCTGAAATTCAAATGTGTACCATTATTTATTGTTGTTTAGTGACCTCAATCTTCAAGATGGTATTCCATAATTCCATTGGAGTGGGCGGGCTTACACAATTACGCATGCAAAGTTTATACTAATCAGTGTCCTGATTTTTGGTGAGTTGTACTTACTTTTCATGGGCCTTTGTCCCGATTTCTAATGTCTCCAGGTTGAGAGGTATGTTTGTGTTATTTTTTTTCCTTTTACTGTAACTAGTGTTTGTTTTCTTCTTCTTTGTACTGAAACTAGTAGTACATGCAGCAGATGAAGCTCCTTGAACTACAAAGAATTATGATCAGATCTCCAATGATAACCCTAAATTATGTGTTCTCAACATGGAAGCAAGATTCACCTCTTGAGCTTCTCTTGAGAGGTGAATTTATTGGCATCCATATCTCAAACACATAACACATGGGTTATGATCGCCAAACTGATCATAACCCTCTATATTTGAAAATGTATCTTGAAGTGCAGTGGATTGGCAAGAAGAAAGTAAGGATAGCTATGAAGAGGATGAAGAACGGAAAGGCTGTTGGTCCAGATGACATACCTGTGGAATCATGGAGGTGTTTAGGTGAAATGGCAGTGGAGTTTTTAACTAGATTGTTTAATGAAATCTTGGAAAGTGAGAGGATGCCTGAGGAATGGAAAAAAAAGTGTTTTGGTACCGATTTTTAAGAATAAGGGTGATGTGCAGAGCTGTAGTAACTACAGAGGGATTAAACTGATCAGTCACAGCATGAAGTTATGCGAAAGAGTAGTGGAAGCTAGGTTAAGAAGGGAGGTGATGATTAGTGATCAGCAGTATGGTTTCATGCCAGGAAAGAGCACTACAGATGCAATGTTTGCTCTGAGAGTGGTGATGAAGAAGTACAGAAAAGGTCAGAAGGAGTTGCATTGTGTCTTTGTGGATTTAGAGAAAGCATATGACAGGGTGCCTAGAGGAGTTGTGGTATTGTATGAGGAAGTCGGGAGTGTCAGAGAAGTATGTAAGAGTGGTACAGGATATGTATGAGGGTAGTGTGACAGTGGTGAGGTCTGCGGTGGGAGTGACGGATGCGTTTAAGGTGGAGGTGGGATTACATCAAGGATCAGCTCTGAGCCCTTTCTTATTTGCAATGGTGATGGACAGGTTGACAGACGAGATCAGACAGGAGTCCCCGTGGACTATGATGTTTGCAGATGACATTGTGATCTGTAGTGAGAGTAGGGAACAGGTGGAGGAGACCCTGGAGAGGTGGAGATATTCTCTATAACAGGAATGAAGGTCAGCAGGACTAAGACAGAATATATGTGTGTAAATGAGAGGGAGAACAGAGGAATGGTGAGGATGTAGGGAGTAGAGGTGGCGAAGGTGAATGAGTTTAAGTACTTGGGATCAACAGTTCAGAGTAATGGTGAATGTGGAAGAGAGGTGAAGAAGAGAGTACAGGCAGGATGGAGTGGGTAGAGAAGAGTGTCAGGAGTGATTTGTGACAGACGAGTACCAGTAAGAGTGAAAGGGAAGGTCTACAAGAGGGTAGTGAGACCAGCTATGTTATATGGGTTGGAGACAGTGGCATTGACAAAAAGGCAGGAGTCAAAGCTTGGCATGGCAGAGTTGAAGATGTTAAGATTTGCACTGGGTGTGACGAGGGTGGACAGGATTAGGAATAAGTATATTAGAGGGTCAGCCCAGGTCGGAAGGTTTGGAGACAAAGCCAGAGAGGCAGGATTACGTTTGTTTGGACATGTGCTGAGGAGGGATGCTGAGTATATTGGGAAAAAGATGCTAAGGATGAAGCTGCCAGGTAACAGGAAAAGAGGAAGGCCTAATTTAAGGTTTATGGATGTGGTGAGAGAGGACATGCATGCGGTTGGTGTGACAGAGCAAGATGCAGAGGACAGGAAGAAATGGACCCCTAACGGGAGTAGCCAAAAGAAGAAGACTCACTGCACACACTGAGTACCACTCCTAAAATAGAACACTATTAAGTTAAATCTAACCCTAAAATGCAATGTGTTATTTCTGAAATTAAAATGTTAAAATAAAAGCATAAAATGTGATACAAAATTGTGACTGCACAAAAAAGGTCATTACACTTGATTCTCTCAACCTAAGTTATATAAAAAATAACAAAGCTATAAAAATAATGCATAATCTTCAGTACATTGATCAAGTACTTCAAAAAGAGACTGATACTAAAAAAA